>NW_026941317.1:0-13107 GCF_032062105.1 Saccostrea cuccullata
ACAGCATGCCAGGAAGTGCCCAGAGACCCAAGTCCCTGTATGAAGGGTCGGGAACCAGATTACCAGGAAGTCACAGTCCTCTACCCATGAGGGTAAGGGAGACAACGAAGTGAATGATACTTTACCCTTTATATACAAGTTCTGATTTTAAAAACAAAAACTTAGCCAAAGCTCAAATAGCAAATAATTCAGACTTCAATTTTTACAGTTACAAGATAAATGGCAAATTTAATTGAAATATTTTAAGTGTAAATATTACTGCATGAAATTTGTCTATAAATATTACACTTGTATGCTGCTGTGCTTTAAAATTTTCATTTGTGTAGTTTCCTGGTACACATAGAATCTCTAGCTTTAGTTCATTCATGTTAAATCAGGCACTGCTTTCTGCTTGATCAATATTTTTATTTAACATGTAGACTACCACATGTATTCACCAATCCATAACTTTTCAGTCACAAATCCACCAACCCGGGTGGACAGGACAACATCCTGGTCTTATGGGCTCTTATTCTTTACCACGTCAATTCACAGGGCAGGGGGCATATATGAGCTCTGATATGGACCACATTTACCACTTTTTGCCCTCAGACCATCAGGTATATTGCCTGCTGGAATGTTGTTATGGACCTATACCTTATAACAATTGTTTGATTGGTGTGTTTGTAGGGTTTGCATGCCGTAAAAAATGTTTTTTACTAACTGGATTTGTTTTGGGATAAGATATTGCTACTATGCAAGTTCTCGCAACCTTAAGTACAAAAAATCAAAGTACCTTATGTACTGATGCTGAACTTAAACATGGGGGCATTTTAATAAAGTTTAAAACTGACATGAAACAACTAATGTTCTATGCACATGCCTTCTGTTTGAGGCTTCTACTGGCAATAAACTAAAAAAAAACGATCTTAAAAATAGTGGGGGAATAAACTTCTGCTATTTATATTTATGAATATTTCGGTATTTCGAGGGAGTTGTAGCAAATTCTATCAGATTTGATCTGTAAATAAATGAACACCGAGTTCTAATAGCACATAATTCATGACATTAACAGACTTTCAATCCAGTGAAAAATGTTAACCCTTTTCTTTGTTAAATGTTGTTCTTCTATTAAATAGTGTTTGATTATAAGAGTTCCTACCTTTTTAAATACTAAAAGAATTGGTGAATATTAACAGGAAATAATCTTATCAGAGCTTTAAAGATAATTGGTGAAAGATATTTTATTTTTAATATCAGTGTATATTTTTTCTTTTAAATTTTACCTCTTTGTGAACAGCAACCTGGAGAGAAAGCATCAACCATTCATCAGCAGGGCATCAATTATTCTAGACCAGAGGCCAGGGGCAATAATCCCCCATCTCCCCCTCTGCCCCCACCCCCACCCCCTCTTGCCTCTGAACACCCCTCCCCAGGCAATGGGACCCCCTCCTCCTCCCTTTCCTCAGCCTCACCCAGTTTAAATTCATCCCACATGTCAGAATCTCCTGCCAGAAGAAACCCTTCATCTCAAAACCAGAAAACCAACCAATCATCTTACACCATTCCACCAGCACCACTCCCTCCTTCCTGTTCTGCACCAATCACAAACTCTCTTGCTTCAGCTGCACAGTCTGATACGTATCACAATTTATACCAGAACACCCAGGGAAGCATGCCAGGGTATAGTCACATGTCTCGTCAGCAACACAGCATTCCCCCACCCCCTCCTCCCGCCCCGCCTGGGCCCCCTCCCATTGGTGGACAGCAACGCAGAACTGCAATGAATTCTGGGACAGAAGAAGAGGACTCAGAGTAATTCACATATTTACATTTAGAGTCACGGAAATCTTGACCAATTGTGTCATAATAAAAATGTCTGTACGTGCATTTTTATAACAAGATTACCTTTTTATTAAAACACTGAAAATGCAAACATAACCCAATACATGTAATAATACAAACCCTGTTGAAGATGTAAAAAATGAAAAACATTTTAAAAAAATTCCCACCCAAGAGACTTGTAGATATTTTTAATTCTGTGTAGGAGTTCTTTAATTTATTAATACAAATATAAATTCATTGTTCAGTTCATTTCTGGGTGAGCATGGCATGTTAAAATAACATGTAAACACTTACTTTGTTTCTAAACTGCATGTTGATACTAACTGAAAAAATGTCCAATGCTTTGGAATCATTATCATTTCCCAGAAAAAAATCATCTACTAATTGTCAATATCACATAAAATTATACCTATATATTAATTGCATGAGGTGTTTTTGATCCAATTTACAGAAGACATGAGATTATATCAAAAACAAAGTAACACGTACATTGTACCAAATCAAAATATAGAGAGTAGCTGCTAAATACAATATATCAAATAGAAAATATGAGCATTTGTATATCAGTTTATAGTCTCTCTATTTGATTTTATTAGTATTTATTTGATATACCTTTAGATACTGTAGATCACTTAATTTTCGCGACACCTTATTTTCGTGAGATAGTCATTGACACTTGATAAGTGAGACAAAGTTTTCACGAATTGAGGTTATTGCTCTCTATAATCTTAAGTAATACTAAAATACGCGAGAATTATATTTTTGCGAGCACACTGTCTCACGTAATTACGCGAAAATAAAGTTCTCGCTAATAAAAAGTGATTTACAGTAGATTAAACGTTTTGTTTTCAAGTATGTACATGTAATTTATAGAATTGATACACAAGATGTTATATGCTATAAATTGTGTTGTAATTGTATGCTAAATGTGTAATATGATAACATTATTTTATTGTCTTTTTGACAGTTTCCAAAGAAATCCTAAATTTGCCAATGTTAGTTTAAGGAGAACTATGACAAACGACAGATCCAAACCCCGATTTTAGTACGCAGATGCCACATGGGATAGAAACATCAACTTGCAGAACAAATTCTTCATATTTAAACTGAACAAAACAATCTCTTGACTGTATATGATTTTCTTCTGTTTATCAATATTTCATTCTTTGTATTTTATCATATTAAGATTAATTTTTGTTAATGCTTCCAATATTTATCTACACTGTAAAATAAAGTTTGTACATTAGCATTTTGGTCACAATATTTCCTGTTTTCAGGTCCTCACATTTCTTGAAAATCGTTTCTTTGGTTCTAGATGCCACACCCTTAAATACACACAATGGAGTACATCACCAGTTCTGATAATTAATATTTCAAATATTATAGATTTCAGAGGTACCAAATTTGAAGTGCTATTTTACCCATTGAAGTCCCCTCAAATTTCATTTTTTTTTTCATATTAACTTTCATTATCTTGAGGGTAATGACTTTTTTTAACATGGTGGTTTTACGATTTGAATGAGAGTTGTAAATATATAAATGTATATCCAGAAGAGTGTTAGATATAAAACTTGTAAATGTCTATATAGAACAAAGTGTTCAGATACATTTCGGGCTCCTGGAGAATGACTCAGGGATAAAGAAATGGTGCATTAGTAGGAATTCACAATTTTGCTGGTTCTTGTTCACAGTTACCAGTTGTTCAACCAATACAGATATGTAAACACTTCATCATAAATATTTGAAGTTATAACTATATGTATTATGTAATTAATGTATTCAAATGAAGAAAACATGCAATCTATACTTTTCATTCTCACTTCAAGAAAAAGAGATTGTGCTGACATAACCCCATTATCTAAAATTTATGAAAGCTATTAATTTTTTTTTTGACCAATTCTTCCAATTTAGTTTTCTATTTTTATATATGTAAATTATGGATTTATTTAACTTGCAGTTTGTTACACATAGCTTGTTGCAGCCTCTTCATATGTATATCTGTTTTTAATACATATATGTATATATAAATATATGCAAAAAGTAAACTTGCACAGACAAGCTGAAATTCTATATTATAAGTTGTTATCATCATATATTAAATATTACCTGTTTTATGTTATTTAATAAAATCTTATATATCTTTGTGAAGAATTTGTGGTTTGTTGAATTTGGTGTATGGATGTGCAAAGACTAATGTTTTAGGGGTCATCTGTCAGTTGGTTTACCAACTACTGTATACAGGGTTATTTTTGCCCCTTGTTATTTTTTCTCTTTCACATTTGGAAACAAGCTGGTCCTGTTTTAAATTTGCCCAGAGAGATTTTTGTTTAAGATATTATACTGTTTACTTTGAATTTGCCCCGTTTTAAATTTGCCCACTTCTGACGAGGGCAAAAGGGGCGAAAATAAAATGGGGCAAAAATTTCCCTGTATACAGTATTCAACTGTCATTCATTTTGTAAGGCTCAACATTACATATTTTAAACATTTTCATCTTCACTGAAACCATTGAATCAATTTCAAAAACTTTGGTACATAGCATATCTGATTAATATGATTTCTTGGAAAGATCAAAAGTAATGTGGTCTTCCAAAAATAAAAATGCCACTTGTTTCCGACTGCGATGGAACCAAGTTGGTCATAATTGAAAATGAATAATTGAAAATGAATAATTGAAAAATTCATTATTTACACATACACCTTAATATGAAATCTTCCTTTCTCACAGATATCTAATATTTTAAATCGATGTTGCATGATCATAGTGTCTTGCTGTGAGTTGTCAACCATTTGCCAAAATTTTAAAATGGTTTAATTAGGCCCTAAGGTGGGCCTTGGTGCATGCTCATGTTATGAAAATATTAGTACATGGATGTATTTTATCTACATGTACTCAATTAAATAGTCAAAAGGTTACATTATTGTAATGAACATATAGCTCTCTACCCAAATTAATTAAATTATGCCCCCCCCCCCACACCCCTTGGACAATGTTAATGCTTCTTGGGTCCTTCATTTGGGTAGGTCGGGGAAGTTGGATATGTATACTCCTTTGACTCATGACATATGCCATAGTGGCAGTCAAACTTTCGTATGTTTTTTAGGACTAACCCTTTCCAAGAAATGTGAAATTTATGGTCCGACTACCAGAGGTTGGACTGAGATGGTCTAATATTGAAGGTAATTTATATTGCTGAGAATCTTCATTAATTATGGACATGTAGCATGCAAACTCATTTGCATGATCTTAATAAGCCTTTGGCTCTCGTTTCCTTGGGGACAGATTGGGTCACAGGGTAGTGATATATGTAAATTGAAATTTATTATACCTTGTACCTCATCTTTATTTCTGGACTTCAAGAAGGCATTTACCTGCATTGATTTTGATAATGACTACAATCTCAATCAATGTGTAAAAGATTTGTCTTAAATTTCAGGGTAGTTCCAGGTGGGTCAAAGGTCATAGTTGAAGATAATACTAGTATTCTGGTGACCTTCACGGCCCATAGGCCTCTTGCATTGTGAATTCTATTGGCTGCCAATTCACTCAAATTAAATTTGTTGTCAGTCTTTAATGAACTAATAATGGATAAATATGTATTTTAAAAAAAATAACTAAAGTAAACATGTTTCATCCCAAATCTTATATAGCCTCTCTGGTGCTAGGCCATGTACTGTGAATATATACGGTGTCTTGTACCAGCAAGGGTGCTTCGATGGAGGGTTGTAGTGGTAAAACCATTTTATCCTCGTCGTGTGTAGTTTTAACTGTTCTAAACAAAGGCCAATATATACATCTTCAAGTGGAAAGAACGGAACATTTTCCGCGATTTCATGGATCTTTTTGATCACCTTGAATGACGTCACGTACCCAGTTCCACTGCAAAATGGAGGAAAAACTTCCTTGTTGTACGAACGTTCTGATATGTAATACTTAGACTTTGGGTCTCTGTGAGGCTTTTCCTTCTTCATACAATAACCTCCGATATGTGTTTCGAAGATCCGCCCATACTTTGGCAGCAAAATGGACAAAGTATTTGGCACATGGACCCACATATCGTCATCAGTTTTCATAACGAATTTAGTCGTTGGACAGGCTTCTGTTGTCCATTTGATACCCATACGTGTCTTCAACGTAAGATTCCAGTAGCTGTCACGGAACGCTCCTTGGATTATGTCATGATTTCTTTCATTTTCCTCATAGATCATATCGTTGATAGAACCCCTTGTAGATAAACCCAACAAAAAGACATACTTCACCAAACCCCGTTGAGTTTCAGTGACATTTAGCCACGTTCTCCGCAAAGCGTTACGTTGATCGAATCCTTCGGGTGCCGATGCTATAAGAAAAAGAAGTTGAGTGGAATTGGTGCATATATCGGGATTTTCGATAACATAGTCGTATGTGTATTTAAAGCAACCATTGCACGTTAGGTTCCTGGTTGGAACCATTGGCGTATTGCGTTGGTAGGCAGTTATGTCCATTAATGCAGTATTCCGAGAATCAAGCACATTCTCTCCTCGTACATTTCTGTCATCACCCAAACCCTGCAATGCATAGTTTTTCCTGATTTGGTCCAAACCGAAATTTTGGACATGAATGAGTGAAATATTGGTTCCTAGAAATGGATTTATTATTACAATGGCATGAGACTTAAAATACTGATGTGTGATAGTAAACACAGCAAACAAAATGAAGTTGATGATCACAGCTACCAGCAGTCCGTATTGCAGATAGGTACCAATCGTTGTTTTTGCTCTCAAATGTAGCATCTTTTTTAAAAATTCCTGATGCAAAAAGGAAGTTGGTTAGGTAAATCCATAGATATATCAGGCCACGAATATGTATTGTCACTAAAATTCACCAGAAGTGACTGATAAAAGACGGGTTAACAGATAAAGGTCAGTCAGATGGATCAGCAAAATGGTCACAATTGTAGAACTCTACAAGGTTCTTGTAGACAAATGTGCCAGAAAAGAACAAGGTTGAAAATTTTCTGATACAGAAATTATCGCAAGTATTAAGTATATTGGGAAATTATTAAAATTTAAGACAAAATCAATGTTAATTCACAAAAAATGTAAAAGTATTGCATGATACTTTTAAAAATTCATATGCTGTAGGAAAGAATTTTTACACGGTCCTATATTGTACATCAATATTAGGCGTGGGGTGGGGTTGGGGGTGGGGTAAATTGAAAAAAAAATCTAAATCCCGTACGGATATCATAATTTTTGGGAAATGCTAGTAAATAGCCTGTTGTAGAGATGTGCAGTTTATTTTGCCATGTTTTTATTTCTTAATATAATGTCAGTGCAAAGAAAGTTTCCTGTAAAGTCAAGCTCAATCTATATAGTGTTGATTCGAGTCAATAAATACTGGTATCTAATTGGTTTTGTCAATCATCAATTCAATAAGAAGCACACTTTTTTCCATATTAAGTAAGAACGAAAAACGTTTCAGTTTATCAAAGTAACGGACGGACCAAAAAATTAGTTACAAGAGAAAATTATTGAAAAAGGGTAAATATGATTTGCCTTCATAGCATTAAGAGTAAAATAAGTGATAAGTTTCGTTCTGAGAGAAAATATCATACTTTTGAAAATGAGAGCGAAATGGACATTATATCAACGGATGACAACCAAATGAAATCTTTATTCAAAGAGGAAAATACTAACACTGCTGACGGTAAAATAACGGTCTGGCAGGCCGGGTGGAATATCACCAATGCGATCCAGGTTAGTCTTGCTACCGTTAAATACTACCACCATGATCACTTGAGTTCTTTTTTCCCCTCGACCCTCTCATTTCAACATCAAATATATCTAAAAAAAAATTCTAAATATCTTGCATACTTTTTGTTTATGAATTTCTAGGGGATGTTTATAGTAAGTTTCCCGTACGCTCTTCGACAAGGCGGATACTGGACTCTTCTAGCGATCTCCATGGTGGCCGTCATCTGTACTCATACCAGCAAGATCATAGTAAAATGTCTGTACGAAGAATATTCTTGTGGCAACCAGATTAGAGTTCGCAACAGCTATGCTGACATCGCTGAAAGAGTCTGGGGGGCTAAGTTCGGAAGACTTCTGCTAATTTTTGCACAAGTAATAGAACTCTCCATGACCTGTATCCTTTATATTCTTGTTAGTGGAGAGCTTCTTCATGGTTGCTTCCGGTCACGTGACGTGAGTCTTGCCACGTGGACAATCCTCAGTACCGTGCCACTTCTTCCTTGTGTGTTTTTACGAAGTATTCGATGTGTGTCCAACCTGAGCTTCTGGTGCACTGTAACTCATATGATAATAAACGCAATCATCATAGTATATTGCTTAACTCAAGTGTCCCATTGGCACTGGGACCAAATGCCAATGAAGATCAACATTTGGGAGTTTCCAATCTCTCTTGGGATTGTTGTTTTTAGTTACACATCACAAATATTTGCACCAACGTTAGAAGGCAACATGAAAAACCCCAAACGATTCACACAGATGTTATACTGGACTCACATCGCTGCTGCCATCTTTAAAAGCGTGTTCGCATACGTTTGCTTCTTAACCTGGGGAACAGAAACGATGGAGGTTATCACCAATAATTTAACACAGCCTGGATTCAAAATCACTATAGACCTTATACTGGTTCTTAAAGCTCTACTTTCGTTCCCACTTCCGTACTTTTCAACTGTTGAAATAATTGAACAAGAATGCTTCAATTTGAAGAGTCGTTTTTCGTCATTTTCTGGGGATCAACACGCGTTAAAACCGTGGACTGTTGTCTTACGATTCTTTCTTGTCATTGGTATTATGCTGCTAGCCGTGTTCTTACCACATTTTTCAATACTTATGGGATTGGTCGGGAGTTTTACGGGTACCATGCTGTCTTTTGTATGGCCATGTTACTTCTATCTCCGAATCCATGGTAGTAAATTGCTCTGGTACGACAAGTTAGTGAATTGGATTGTCATTGTGCTTGGGGTTGCTATTGGTGGAATCGGCATGTACTATTCTGGAATCGCACTTCATCACGCAATGGACCATCAATCCAGAGCAACAACTTTCAACAGTACATTAATGGGTGTGGAATAAATAGCCCTGGCAACAAATGTGCCGCAATAGATCTTGCAAGTTTTGATCAGATACGAGTTGAGGAATTAGCTGATGGTGATAATATTTGTATCTAATTGATCCATAGATTAAAAAAATATTACTGTACTGTAGTCTAGATGTCTCTTTGTCCATCCATCATTCAACTTAAACTTCGCAAATTTGCTACAAGTTATCGAGAATAATTAACGCAGTGAACTCATTTTTGTCAGTTAATATACTGTACCTATACTAAAGCTGCAACTGACAATTAATATTAGTTGATCTATGTAATGACCTTTACGTTAGGTTATAAATATGCTATAAACTTTAGAGGAAGAGAACATTCCAGCCTCTATTTCTCTTGCTGCAAAGGAGAATATAGTCCGAAAAAGATTTTTCGGACTAAGGAGAATACAGATTGTATGTACAATTACGGCGTTCCACTTTTTACCTGTTGCACGCGTGGCGGATTTGTAACCTACGGTATTCTAACAAAGTTACTGGCTTTAGAATATAAAATTCCTGACTTGGCCACAACTTTGATTTGGAGAAAAACTTTCCAAGATTATAATAGGCGGTCGCACAAAGTCTGTTTGAAACAGCCACGTAGCATCGTTTTTGAAAGTTGGGGCCAGCCAGAGAAATTTTTTTGACTTACCTGAAAAGGTTGACAAGCAAAAATAAAAAAAAAAATGGGGGGGGCAGCCCCCCCCCCCCGTGTTGCTACGTGCCTGTGAAACAACATCATCTAAGTACTGGTTGTGATCTAATGTATAAAGCGGACAGTGTGGCAAAGTCATTGGTTGAAGTAAAACCAGGTTACAGCAAATATTTCATAAATAGAGGTGTTCATGGAAACGGTATTATTTTACTATAAATATCTGAATTGAACGATTTAGCCTTATCTTTCGTTGTCGTTTCAAGAACACACCAGGTTAGGATGACTCCATATCAATATAGCATACAACTTTGTTGTTCTTTAGCTAAGAGATTGTTTTAAAGATTTTCTTCCTATATACTAGTATTACTTTGTAAAACTTTGATTCCCCATTGTTGCCCCCCCCCCCTACCCCAAGGGGTCAATATTTGAAAAAAATTAAATCTTCACTATATGAGGATGCTAACATGTTAATATGACTTAACATAGCTCTTCTGTTCTTGAGATTTTTTTACTCCGTTTTCGTATGTAAAACTTTGATCCACCATCGTTGCCCCATCCTTACCTTCGGATTATGATTTAAACAAACTTGAATCTACCCTACCTGAGGATGCTTCCATTTAAATATCACTAAATCATAGCTAAGCTATTCTTGAGATTTATTCAGACAGATTTGTTAAATATATTTCTATGTAAAACTTTGTGGCCCCACCCTACCCCCAGGGGTCACGATTTGAACAAAATTGAATCTTCACCACCTAAGAATGATTCCATACGAGTTTAATCTTTCTAAGCCCAGTGGTTCTTGAGAAGAAGATTTTTTCTATATATTCCTATGTAAAACAAGCAAATTCAAAGAATTGTGGTCCCCCGCTTTCAGTGTCTTTGTGGATGAGATGTCATTTTTTATGACACATTGTGTCTAATATGAACACCCTATCATACGTTATTTATTTAGAAATTATCACTGAAGTTGATTTTTTTTAAAAATAAGGTCAATTGTCAAGGTCAAGGTCAAGGGGTAAGAATTCATAGCATGCTTAGAAATATCTTATCACAGGTAATGCACATGACAAATATGAAAGTCCTATCTCTTCTCAATATAAGGAACAAGATGTGTCAAATTGTGAAACACAGATGACCTCGTATGGCAACTAACAAAGATTTAACATTTCTTAATTCAAACGAAATATATTTGATATTACCCAAAGTAGGATTTTCAGACAAGAAATACGATTGTGAAATACAACCCCCCCCCCTGTTCAAAAGAAAGTTATGGCCAAGGATACATTTTTGAAAGGTAGGTCAGACTCCAAGGTGAAAGGATCTGAGTTGTTGATTTCTTTAAAAGGGTCACAAGTAATACATATGTGAAGGATGAAAACCCTAACCTTAACCGTTCAATAGTTATGGCCAAGGTAAAAGTTTTGGAAAAGTAAGTAAATCTCCAAGGTCAAAGGGTCAAAGTTCTTGGTATCCAATGAAAGGTCTTCTCATAAGGACTACATATGTGAAGTACGAAAGCCTTAGCCCTTACCGTTCAAATGTTATGGTCAAGGTTAAACTTTTTTTTTTCCAAAAGTACGGAAATCTCCAAGGTCAAGTCAAAATGTCAGAATGGTTGGTATCCAATGAAAGGCCTTGCCACAAAAAAATACATATGTGAAATATGTAAGTCCTAGTTTCTATCATTCAAAAGATATGGTCAAGGTTAAAGTTTTTTCATAAGTACGGAAATCTCCAAGGTCAAAAGGTCAAAGTTGTTGGTATCCAATGAAAGGTCTTGCGACAAAAAATACATATGTGCGAAAATATGAAGTCCTACATGTAGTATCTACCGTTCAAAAGTTGTGGCCATGGTCAAAGTTTTTGAAAATTAGGTCAATCTCCATGGTCAAGGTCAAAGAGTCAAAGTTCTTGGTATCCAATGAAAGGTCTTTTCACAAGGATTACATATGTGAAGTACAATAGCCCTAGCCCTTTCCGTTCTAAAGTTATGGTCAAGGTAAAAGTTTTTTCAAAGGTCAAGGTTAAAAAGTCAAAATTGTTGGTATCCAATGAAAGGCCTTGACACAAAAAATGCATATGTGAACTATGAAATTCCTAGTTTCTACTATTCAAAAGATATGGCCAAAGTAAAAGTTTGGATTTTTTGTGTAAAAGTGGGTCAAATTCCAAGGTCTAGGTCAAAAGGTCAAATATGGTGGTACCCAAAGAAAGGTCTTCTCACAAGGGACAGACAAGTGAAATATGAAAGTCATAGCTCCACTAAATCAAAAATAATGGGCAAGGTTCAAGTTTTTGTGACGGACGGACAGACGAATGAGATTTAATGTCCCCTCGCTTTCACTAAAGCGGAGGACAATAAAAAAGGCAATAAATTGTTATTTTATTCATTATGGTTTTATTTTGATCGGGATTGGTCCAAAATAATTTTTTTTTGAATTTGCCATTTCATTTCAATTTCTTGCCAAAAAGACTGAGACTAGTCAAAATTCACATATACTTTGATCATTAGTAAACTTTAAGTGAATCATCGTGCATCTCCATCAGATAATAAAGGCTTGTCATAATTAGCCGGGCTTATTGCTCAAAGAGCAATTGCCGGCTTATGTGATCCTGTTCAAGGCAGGATGTTAACCCAATAGTCGCCATTTTAAAGTTACGTGCAAAAATATAGTTCTTACTCTCAACCGCTTTTGAGATAATACAAACGCTAAATAAAGCAACAAAAATAAAACGAAGTTTTATCTAAAGGGTGTTAAGAAAGTTCGTTCCACATTTTTCTTTTATTTTCAAAAAGAAATACGACGGGAAGATATTTACAATTTGTGATATTTCATGTTTACAGGGTGTGTTCTTGCTACTGATATGGTTTTAACTGTCTTTCGTTGAATCAATAAGGGGAGGGCAGGTATTAAAACAGATGATGTCTGTTCAGAAAAATTACGGATGATGCATATTTGTGACATATATTCAACACGCAGGTCAAAACATCCTTTCAAATACTATGCAAAAATTATCAAATCTGTAAAATATTTCAAAATGACAAACCTATTCTTTTGAAAAAGTGATATATCATTCTTATACCTACGCCAATCAGCTTGTCTGATGCAAGATAAGCTATTAAGAAACAAAAGTATATCATCCTTAATTTTCATTCAAAATGACCAGCTTTTATATCATCCAGGTGCTTTAAAGATGTTATATATTTTTTCATATGGAAGAAAAATCTTATAATTTCCTGCTAGAAAAGATTTGCTATAAATCTAAAGCACACTCTTGTGATTTTGTCAGACTTAAAAATTTACCTTTTTAATTAAGCACTACTTTGAAATTTTTGAAAATATTTCATCTCGGAACGAACTTTCTTAACACCCCTCATTTGTAGTAATGACTTTGAAAACTTCATAAGTCAAAGAACATAGTTCATTAGCGTAAGGATTTTTGATAATCAGTGTCACCGTAGTTCTCTACACATACGAGGTAAAGCAGGAGAGGGAACCAGACTGGCCTGTTTGTTTACATTCAGCTGCGGT
>NW_026941318.1:0-12915 GCF_032062105.1 Saccostrea cuccullata
TTTTAATTCATTAAATAGGACAAAATCTATGCATTGAAACTTTGACAACGCCAAGTTCATTCAAATTTTAGCATTGCACGCGTGCGCATGTGAATGCATGTGCGTAATGACCATATAATCTTGTCTACACAGTCTATATATTTTTTATAGACTAAATGTTAAAGTATTTGATCCAAAAGTATTAAGAAATACGCTCATTCAAGTGTATTTTTGATTTAACTCATTTCACGTGCGCGCACATGCATACATGAGTATGGTGACCATATCTTCTTGTAGAAGTCCATTACATCTATCTATGTTCTAAATCCCACCCCGTTTGATTGAAAATCAAGGGAGTTATAGCTGTTTAAAGTTTCAGCCAATCAGATTACAGCACACGTACATGCACGTGTATGCATGTGCATGGTGACCATACCCTCTTGTAGAAGTTCATTATATCTATCTATGTTCCAAATCTTATCCTGTTTGGTTGAAACCAAGGGAGTTATAGCAATTTAAAGTTTAAGCCAATCAGATTGCAGCGCACGTGCATGCACGTGTTTTCATGATAATTGCAATATATCATGTCGTAGGACATCTTAATGCATGTCTATGTTCAAAATTTCATAGGATTTCGTCGAAAAACAAGAAAGGTATAGACACTTTAGTTTCAGCCAATCAGAGCGGAGCGCACGTGCATGCGCGTGAGATCTTGCTATTTTGACCATGTCATATAGTCTATGCTACTAATATATCCTTATATTATGAGTTTGAAAGCATTTCATCAAAAATGTAAAAAGTTACGCCAAAATCAATTAAATCGGTCATTTCACGTGTTGCACGTGTGCGCTCTTGCAAGCACGTGCGCGCAAAATGACCTTTGTTTGGCAAATCTACATAACATGTCTACTGACCCTAAAAACATTTTACCTTAGTCCGATGTGTAGTTTACAAGATCACTCGTGGACAAAATTTTCCCAGGAAGAAGAAAAATAATAATAACTAGAGCAAACCTCATTGCAAAGCAACGAGTAGGTCTTCCGTCCGGTTTTGACCGGAAGTGCCGGAACAAAAGAAAGCAATGAGCTACGGAGTCTCCAGTGCCTTAAAAATTTCAATTTTGCGTCAAAACCTTCAAAATAAGCCATTTTTCACTACTTCCGGTTTGACCGGAAGTGACGACGACGGACGGAAAAATTACTTTTTATGCTCCCATAGACATATGTAACTCCAAAACTTGTCAAGAACGGCAAAAAAACGTGTTTTCCGTCTACTTCCGGTTTGGCCGGAAGTGACGACGCCGGACGTATTTTGACGACTCCAATAGATTAAGCTTGACATTTTGAACAACTTTGCTTCTTTGACGTATTACAAATTCTAAATACTTTTTGAGATATAAAAGAAAAACATTCGGCCCCTCTCGGCCCCTGATTTAAGGGGCTAGCCCTTTTGTCGAGGTATCATTTGGAAGATCTTGGAATTCTATACTTTTTTTGTTCTACATGTTTTGACAAAATATTTCTCGGTAAAAAGATATCGTAGAAAATGTGTCAAAAATTTTGAAATTCTCGATAGGACTATTTTCGGTCCATAGCGAGCGTCGGCACTTCGTACTTCCGGTGGTTCTGATATACGAAATTCACTTCTCCAAAGGTTGCTCTAGCATCACTGAAAATTTCATGCTTCTGTGTCGAGTGGTTTTTCAGAAAACTGCCGGACAAAGTGACCCTCTGAAAATCATTTAAACGCGGAAATCTCAAAACCGGAAGTGACGTCATCAAAACAAAAAAATATATATCTAGATTTTTTCATGCTCTATCAGTCCTGAAAGTTTCATGAAAATCGAGCGAGCCGTTTTCGAGAACTCGCGTGCACAAAATCGGTAAGAAAAAAAAATAATAATAATAATAACTAGATACGATCTCGTTGCGAGCAACGAGTGGGTCTTCCGTCCAATTCTTGATGAGATGAGATAAGATTTTGATTGCAATTTTCATTCTAAAATAATGATTTAACACAATCTGTTAAAAGACATTGAACATTAAAGACTTTAAAAAATTGGTTTTTTGCCCCTTATGCCCCCTAATTTTAGGAATCAGCCCTTTTTATTCAAATCATCTTAAAGCTCTTAAGATTTTGAACATTTTGTGTTCAACAACTATTCAGAAATTCTTTTTCGTTTTTGAGATATTAGCAAAAGAAATATTTAAGGGGCCAACCCTTCAACTCCTTAATGGGGACGTTAAGCAAAAAATAAAAGGTTGCATATTGTTCAGAACATTATTTTGAACATCTTTTGTTCAATATTGCTTATCAAAATATTTCTCCCTTTCGAGATATAAAGCATCAAAGATTTTGCATTCTGGCCCCTTGTGGCCCCTAATTATGTACCATGCGACATGAAAATCATAATATATAGTTGTAGATGGTTGAGATAAACATCTTTGCTTCAGTAATGTATTACAAAATATCAAATGCTAAAGAGTTATCGATTGAAGACTTTTGGCCCCTCTTGGCCCCTAATTTGAGTGCCCAGCCCCTTTTCTTGATCTCATCTTAAAGATCTTAAGATTTTGAACATTTAGTGTTCAACAACTGTTCAGAAATTCTTTTTTGTTTTTGAGCTATTAGCAAAAGAAATATTTATGGGCCAACCCTTCAACTCCTTAATGGGGACGTTTAGCAAAAAATGAAAGGTTGCATTTTTCAAACTTTTATTAAGGTTTCCTTTCCAACGGAAACCTTCTATACTTTTGGTCAAGATTCTTATTCTTTTTTTTCTTCTGCTTCCTAGACCGCAATTTGAGGCCTCATATCTCACTCATTTCTCAACGGATTTCGTAAATTTTCAGAGGTTATAGGGGTTTTAAAAAAATTACCGGAATGCTGCCTAACATTTCAAAAAATCACTTCCGGTTTTGGTTTTTCCCTTTAAACAAAATTTATAGGCTTTCGTTTCCAGAAAAGGCTAGAAACGGCTAAAGTGGAGCAGAAATTCTACTGTTTTTGATAATACAAGGTTTGGTTGGAAATCGGTTTTTTTTTTTTATTTTTTTATACAAAATGGCGCTGTATGGGGTCAAAAATTAGAATGCCTAAAAGAGCGAAAATTAACACATGTTTTCCTTTTTTACTAAAACTAAAATTATTTTGTGAAGAATGTTGAACAAAAGTTGTGCATAATTGCAAGGGCTTTCATATAATATTTTCAAAAGGGGCTGGCCCCTATGATTGGGATTTGTGGTTTGAAAGTTTTTGCTTTTTAACTCAAAAACGGTAAATATTTGAACGGGATTTTACGGAAAAAATTGTTCTTTGACCCCTTTTTTGATCTGATGAAAATGTTTTGTGTTCGATTATACCAGGGTATTGCGTAATACGTAGTACAAAGCAGGCCAGGTAAACAGGTAGTTTTTTCTTTGGGGAAAAGGAAATAGACCTTTTCATGGTATAACTGAAACAGATTTGCCATCAATTATATACCCTGCAGTATTTAATGTTAATTTTTTTTTAAATAAGGTTTTAAACGTGCTTTATGGTTCACTATTAAATATTTTTCAACTAGTCTAACTCTCTTTTCTTCTTTTGTTGTTGTTAGTTTTATAGTTTTAAAAGCGGAGAATATTAAATATATCTACCTACATTTCTTATTACAACAAACTATGTAAGTAATTTTAAACTGTATGCATTGAATATTTGACATCATTACCTGTATGCATATTACGATCTCCATGTTTCGTTCGATGTTTTAGTTATGTAACATAACGCGCTAATCCCAGCTGCCGATCTGGTCACCAGTGTACTAGCCACCTGTGTTATAAACAAAGCAAGTATCTGTGATCCTTTTAACATTTTTTGTACAAAAACTTTTAACTAATGGGAAATTTTTTAATTATATAAATCAATAAGATTATTTTACCGATCTTTATATAATCTTATTCCAAACACCGGTTGCATAAAATCTTTTCTTTTTTAAACCCTTTCTTTGGCCTGTTCACGCAACAATACAATTAAAATAATAAAAAAAAAAACATTTCTCATCCCTTGTTATTGTATTTAATTAATTCTTGAAAGGGGACTTCGACAAAAATTGTTATTAGTGAGGGAAGTCTTGGATAGGTACGACTACGCATGCTGTGTACATATTATTTTTACCATCATTCGTTTGAATCACCGTTTATTTATTCTTTTTTAAATATATAATCAAATAACATTAATAAATACATATAAAATATTAATTTCAAATATACTATAATTCACATCTTTGTAATATAGCAAACACGCACCCAGTTTGTCAGTGTTGCAGCCCATTCCTTTTTTACATGCACGTGGCGAAAGAGAGCCGCGGGCATTCGATGTTAAAATACATTGTGTATTTGATAGTCATAAATAAAAAAGGGGTTTTAAAAATCATGTCAACTCTTTCATTTTATTCAATTTCTCTCTATTTTTCGCTCGTTTTAATCAGTTGTAATCGTGTTTTTTATTTATTTCAAGTTTCATGCTTTTTAATAGCCGACTAAACAATAGCGGGGTTTGCAAGTTTTTTTTATATTTATCGAGGTGGTAATTGTTTTATGGATTTTAAATACACGTACACATGCATGATAATTGTAAGGGGGGGCAAGTTTTAATTAGGGAAAAAAAATCATCGAGTAGATCGCAATAATGTGTGTTTAAACGATAGCATCCCAATGCTAGGGGTTTTCATTCATGCCAGAATCAATTCACAAAAAATGGAAAATTATATTGTGAATTATGATTTTTAATTTTCCCCATTCAAATTCACTTATAAACAACTTTTTATTTGACAGTACAAGACTTGAGTGTTCTATAATACCCCCATTTAAAATCCTTAGGATTTAGTTTTAGTACAAAACGCTGGGGCATTTACATTAATAAGTTTTTTTTTCCATTCCGTTAGCTCCATATGTAATTTTACTTTCATTTGACTGATACATTGCGTAAGAACTACCAATCTGCAGTTACTAAATAATTTAACCATTATTGATTTAATAATTTCGTTTTTCAACACAATTTTCCTATACACATTTTTCCCCATCACAGATTATTTCCATGGTTATACCATCTTTAACTTTTAAAAGAAACTTTCGAATCATATGGGTAGAATTATAGTAAAAGAAATGGATTGAACATCGATAGGTACATGTAAATCTTGCACTCTGAACTTCAGAAGCGACTTCTGTGCTCTGCAATGTTTATTTATATTACAGGTTTGAATAAAGTACCCCCATTATAAATTTATGAAATAAAACATTAATAATATGGTCCAACTGAACAGCTTGAGAACAGGTTTTAATTAATGTGCAGTCACTAATCAGTACCCCGGTAAAAAAGTATTAACCATCTTGCCAATACCCTTTGTTTTTATAATTACCATAAAAATTTTTAAAACCCATAATTTTTTTTTAAAGTATATAGCTATAGTGTGCTAACATTTAATTTTCATTTGTTTCGTGATTAAATATCGGTAGCAGATTTAAATGTAAAAAGTAATAAACCTGCATCGTATTTCCAGAACTGAAAATTTTAAAAACTTTTATAACAATATATAGCTACTGAATATAAAATTTATCATTATTACATGAATTTCTACATTTTTACGACTTAATTTTAATTGTTAAAATCATAACCGGCAGCATAGTCAAACCATTTTATCGTTTACCGTATATACATCATGTACATGTAATATTGAGTATTTTTTTAAAATAATGAACTTGTATCTTACGCACATTAATTTTTCTTGGTTAACAAAAAAATAAAAAAGGGGGAAAAGAGAGACTCGCCTTGCTCATATACATACATATATTTATCAAATAGTTCTGTATCAAATATACCGGTATTTTTGACTTCATTCTTTTAAATGTAATTTCCTTTCCTATTTTAATTAAATTTATTTATAGATTTTATTCAACTTCAAGCACAATATGTTAAAAATGAAGTCCATGCATGGTGCTGTTGAATGGAATTTTTCTTTAATCTTTTATACCTGCGCTTCCCTTCACGGAAAAAAAATGTAAATACTGTAAATTGAACGGCGTGTATAAAAGGATGTGGTTTCGGCTAGGAACGTGTTTTTGAACATGATAGCGACCTTTACGGGGGGGGGGGGTAAAAAAGAAGATAATGAAAAAACATTAGCAAAAATAGGAGGGTTTTTTTTTAATATTATTTTTCGAACTTTTGGGCAAGAATGGGAAACCATACTTATAAACTTCATGAAATACATATAATAAAGATAACTGTTTTTAAATCATACTGGGAAAAGGCATTAAAATCAAACATAGGAAGTTTTACACCCGCAAACAAAGTGATTGTGTATTTTGGGGTTGGGGGGGGTTGGATGGGTTAGGAAAAACATTTTCTGTTTCACTGTCCAGCTGTCCTTTTCCTCTCAATGTTTTCCCTGAAGCCCAGGCTTTAAATTTTTGGGGAAAATTTTGGGGTCATACTACATGTACTCATAAAAATTTCTAATGATCATAAGGTGTGTCATGACTTTGGTTAAGGGAATATTATGGCAAATTCAAGGTCACTATAGAAAGAGTTAATGTTTTGTTGGCCATTTTTATGTAATCGAAATATTGGAAGCTCGTACTTGATAAAGAGATTTTTTGTGACAAAAAAAGGGTTTTTCATCATTTTACTAGAAAATGTATAAAATTAATCTAGCCTATTCTTTTTTTAAATTCAGACTTGATACAGATTGCTTATGGTCCTCCGGTTTAGACAAATAAAAAAAAATGCCATTTTAAAATTAGGGTCACTGACAGAAAAAGTTTAAAACTTCCTGTAGGCTTTTGGTTTTATCACTAAAAGTTGTTTGAGATTGGGGGTTTGTCTTATATGATCAAAGGTTATTATAAAATAGGGTTTTTGACAGAAAAAAAATTTTCTTTTCCTAAGAATTAATAGATAAAAATCATTGGAGGCCGTGCTTGAAATATAAATATTATTTATTATTTATATTATTTATAAATAGAAGTTGTGTCATGACCGTGATGAAGGCAAATCAAGGTCACTGACAAGGAAAAAATTTCAAGATAACTTTTTATTGATTACAAGAGGGTATCCTGAGAAAAAAGATAGTCTTATAAAATTATGGCCCCGACCAAAAGGGGGCCCCTTCCTTCCAAAAACTAAGGAAGACCCTGGGTTCTTTTCCACGAGCTTGGCTCTAGTTTTGAACAACTTTTGTTAATATTGCTTATCAAAATATTTCTCCCTTTCGAGATATAAAGCATCAAAGATTAAGCAATCTGGCCCTTGTGGCCCCTAATTATGTACCATGCGACATGAAAATCATAATATATAGTTGTAGATGGTTGAGATAAACATCTTTGCTTCAGTAATGAATTATAAAATATTAACTGATAAAGAGTTATCGATTGAAGACTTTTGGCCCCTCTTGGCCCCTAATTTGAGTGCCCAGCCCCTTTTTCGGGATCTCATCTTAAAGATCTTAAGATTTTGAACATTTGGTGATCAACAACTGCTCAGAAATTTTTTTCGTTTTTGAGCTATTAGCAAAAGAAATATTTAGGGGCCAATCCTTCAACTCCTTAATGGGGACGTTTAGCAAAAAATGAAAGGTTGCATACTGTTCAGAACATTATTTTGAACAACTTTTGTTCAATATTGCTTATCAAAATATTTCTCCCTTTCGAGATATAAAGCATCAAAGATTAAGCAATCTGGCCCCTTGTGGCCCCTAATTATGTACCATGCAACATGAAAATCATAATATATAGTTGTAGATGGTTGAGATAAATATCTTTGCTTCAGTAATGTATTACAAAATATTAACTGATAAAGAGTTATTGATTGAAGACATTTGGCCCCTCTTGGCCCCTAATTCGAGTGCCCAGCCCCTTTTTCGGGATCTCATCTTAAAGATCTTAAGATTTTGAACATTTTGTGTTCAACAACTGTTCAGAAATTCTTTTTCGTTTTTGAGCTATTAGCAAAAGAAATATTTAGGGGCCAACCCCTCAACTCCTTAATGGGGACGTTTAGCAAAAAATGAAAGGTTGCATACTGTTTAGAACATTATTTTGAACAACTTTTGTTCAATATTGCTTATCAAAATATTTCTCCCTTTCGAGATATAAAGCATCAAAGATTTGGCGTTCTGGCCCCTTGTGGCCCCTAACTATGTACCATGCGACATGAAAATCATAATATATAGTTGTAGATGGTTGAGATAAACATCTTTGCTTCAGTAATGTATTACAAAATATTAACTGATAAAGAGTTATCGATTGAAGACTTTTGGCCCCTCTTGGCCCCTAATTTGAGTGCCCAGCCCCTTTTTCTTATCTCATCTTAAAGCTCTTAGGATTTTGAACACTTTTTGTTCAATACCTATTCAGAGATTCTTTTTCGTGTTCGAGTTATTAGCAAAAGAAATATTTAGGGGTCAGCCCTTCAACTCCTTAATGGGGACGTTAAGCAAAAATTTAAATGTTGCATATTGTTCAGAATATTATTTTAAACATCTTTTGTTCAATATTACTCATCAAAATATGTCCCACTTTTGAGATATAAAGTGTCAAAGATTTAGCATTCTGGCCCCTTGTGGCCCCTAATTATGCAACATATGAAATTAAAATCATAATATACAGTTGTAGATTGTTGAGATGAATATTTTTGCTTCAATATTGTATAACAAAATATTGATCATTTAAGAGTTATCGAAAAAAGACTTTTAGCCCCTTTTGGTCCGTAATGTGATGAGTCAGCACTTTTTTCTTGATATCAATTTAAGGATCTTGTCATTCTGCACAAATTTTGTTCAATATGTTATAACAAAATAATTATACTTTAAAAGATTTGATGCAAAATGTCTTTAAAAATCAATCATGATTCGAGTCCTAAATTTTCACCCCTACCGAGCTTCCATACTAGGCACTTCCGGAAAATATCATAACCCAGGTGCAACATGGCAACATGTCCTTTATCATCCCTGAAAATTTCAGCTTTCTAGCTTGAGCCGTTTTTGAGTAACGCGACAGACACGGAGGTCCTCTAAATTTCGATCAAAGGGCGATAACTCTCGACTAAAAAGGAATTTCCAAAAAAGGACTTGCCGGAATTAACTTCAGATGGCAATGCATTAACCACGAAAATTTGGATAAAATCGAACGAGCTATCCCGAGAAATCCTCTGCACAAATTTTGTAAGAAGAAAAAAGAATAAAAATAATAATAACTAGATGAGATCTCGTTGCGAGCAACGAGTAGGTCTTCCGCTGAATATCTCGATCAGATGAGATGTGATTTTGACTGAGATATTCGTTTGAAGAGAATGACATTGATTTTCCCCTCATTAAAGTTAAAGTTTCTCATTTTTATCACGATATTTTGAACATCTTTTGTTTGATAAGGCTTATGAAAATACTCCCCTTTTCGAGACATAAAGCATCAAAAATATAGCATTTTGGTCCCTTGTGACCCCTAATTACGTAACATATGATGAAAATATTATCATATATTGTTGCAAATCGTTAAGATGAACACTTTTGCCCCAGTAATGTATAACAAAATATTGATCATTAGAGAGTTATAGATAAAAGACTTTTGGCCCCTCTGAGCCCCTAATTTGAGGGGTCAGCCCCTTTTCCTTGGTATCAAATGAAAGGTCTTCTGATTTTGAAGATTTTTTTGTTCAACACTTATTCAGAGATTTCTATTCGTTGTGGAGATATGTAAAATGGATATATTTAGGGGCCACTCCTACAAGTCCTTAATGGGGCCGTTTTACAAAAATTCAAAGTATGCATATTGTTTAGAACATTATTCTGACCATCTTTTGTTCAATATTGCTTATCAAAATATTCCCCTTTTTTGAGATATAAAGCGTCAAAGATGTGACATTTTGGCCCCTTGTAACCCCTTATTACGTAATATATTATTAAAATATCATCATATATTGTTGCAAATCGGTAAGATAAATACTTTTGCTTCAGTAATGTATAACAAAATATTGATCATTAGAGAGTTATAGATAAAAGGCTTTTGGCCCCTATGAGCCCCTAATTTGAGGGGTCAGCCCCATTTTCTTGATATCAAATGAAAGGTCTTGTGATTTTGAAGATTTTTTGTTCAACACTTATTCAGAGATTTCTATTCGTTGTGGAGATATGCTCAATGAAAATATTTAGGGGCCACTCCTACAAGTCCTTAATGGGCCCGTTTTACAAAAATTCAAAGTATGCATATTGTTTAGCACATTAATCTAGCCATCTTTTGTTCTATATTGCTTATCAAAATATTCACCCTTTTCGAGATATCAAGCGTCAAAGATTTGACATTCTGGCCCCTTGTGACCCCTAATTACGTAACATATGATCAAAATTGTATCATATATTGTTGCAAATAGTTAAGATAAATACTTTTGCTTCAGTAACGTATAACAAAATATTGATCATTAGATAGTTATAGATAAAAGACTTTTGGCCTCTCTGAGCCCATAATTTTAGGGGTCAGTCCCATTTTTTTGACATCAAATGAAATGTCTTGTAATTTTGCACATTTTTTCTTCAATATGATTTAACAAATTATGAACGGGTATGAAGATATGAAACAAAATGTGTCAAATTTTGGGAGATATTTATTGCAGCATTTTTGGGCCTGCCAGCTCCGGCGCCTTTTGCGCTCCAAAGATTTGGAGACCCAATTACAACTCACTAAACCTTCCTTTACTTTCACTGAAAATCTGAAGTCGATATCTAAGTCATTTCGGAGGAGTTTCCTGGACAAGCCGACCCTCTTAAAATCAGAAAATCGACCATATCTCACGACCGGAAGTGAGATCATCAAAAAGCAAAAAAACCTATCAAGATCAATTGAATATCTTTCAGATCTGAAAGTTTGGTATAAATCGGACGAGCCATCTCTGAGAAATCGCTTGCACAAAATCAGTTGGAAGAAAAATAATAATAATAATAATAGGGAAAAAGAAACCGAACGAAAACAATAAGGTCTTCCGTTGGAAACGGAAGACCTAATAAAGGGGGAAAAAAGAAACCGAAGAATAATCGAAGGGTCTTCCGCTGAAGACGGAAGACCCTAATAATAATAAAATAGTGGAAAAGAAACCTAAGAATAACAGTAAGGTCTTCCGCTGAAGACGGAAGACCTTAATAATAATAATAATAATAATAAGAAACAGAGTAAAAACAATATGTTCCCCAACTTGGTTTGGGGAACATAATAACATTTGAATATATAAAAATTCTGATTTATAAATAACACAACTGATCTACCATATTCTTGTTACATAGAGCCATTTCGCGTAGCCGTCATTGGACATTTAACTTTGAGTGACTGAGGCTCAATGAAGGATGATCCGGTCTTACACAACTATTAATCGCTCATTAATGAAACCAAATTTATTCTACTCATAATTTGAAACCCTGTTTTTAACTTCACAGTATTTTGAAACAATGACGAACACTTTTAGTATTCTGAAACAAAGTAACATTTATCAGTTCCCCGCTACCTAATCGCGGTCTGCAAGAACCACGTGGAAGTTTTCGGTATCCAATGTCTAACCTATTTAAAATTGATGTGCACCAATATCACAACTCTTTGCCATACTCAAAATGTATTATTGACAAGAGGGAACTATGTAATATATTGAGAACAAGGCTGACAATTCACAATAACACAAAAAATCGACTTACCAAACTCCTACTTTCACTCTTCAGCCAATATCGCTTGACAGACATCTAATAAGCAAACTACGCAATAGCCAATATAGTTGATTTGAACCTTTATGGTTTATCCTGTTGTCATGTTTTTGCCATCAACATTTATTCGCTATTTGTCTGGTTCTGGAGTGGTTTTAGAACAGCGCGGGTTTGCTAACGCAGGCACACGGATCAGAATTCTGCGAATTAACACTTTCTTATACTATGTAACACTAATAAATCGAAAAAGTCATGGATAAAACTTTTGATATCATTATGCATTCTATAGACCTCAATGGGACTTATACTACAGGAAGCACTACACCACAACGTCATCACGTGACGTCTATAATTAGAAAAAATGCCTTAATGAAAAAGTGAAAAGTTCAACACTCCCCCGGGGATAATTAATTTCAATCTGTAATAATAATTAGTTAAAAACATCTATGTACCATGAAAAGTGCTGCTAGAAACCTACCGTCCCATTACAGAAAAAAACTCAACTCAGCATAATTCTCATTACATAATTATCAGTGTTACTTGCGTATGTTAATGTAGGTCATTACTGGTACATGCCTGACCAACAAAAACTCTAAAATTGAAAAATCAGAGACAAGATTTTCAGAGCAGCAGAAACAGTAGAATTTGTCACGTAAATCTTATAATATGTACCGTAGTTGAGAATACATGTACTCTAAATGTTGCATATATAAAAAATTTAAAAAGTGAAAAGTTCTCTTGTTTTCAGAATTTATATTTACATGTGAAAAAAAGAAAAGGAGATTGATATAGTTGGTTTGATGAGATGTTGGCAGGAACCTAGTTAAATGAAAGGAA
Source organism: Saccostrea cuccullata (assembly GCF_032062105.1). Lineage (NCBI taxonomy): Eukaryota > Metazoa > Mollusca > Bivalvia > Ostreida > Ostreidae > Saccostrea > Saccostrea cuccullata. The sequence goes on from NW_026941318.1 coordinate 12,530, forward strand.
GAACTTCCTTAAAATGATACTTGTAGGGGACAGTGTCTCAAGGGAGCCGGGGGGGGGGGGGGGGGGATTGTGTCAACTGACTTTACAGAATACAAAAGATCCATTGCAAACCTAATTATTAATTATATGCCAAACACTATGTTTAAAGATTTCCATTGTTGGATATTTATGTTTAAATCCACGTAACTTACCCAAGAGGATGGGATTTTTTTTTTAAACCAATGTAATTTTTCTCAAGTTTAAAGCCGTGTTTCATAAGTTTTAAAAGAAAAAAATCAGAAGGGGGGGGGGGTAAATTTTTGATTTCATTCAAAGTATCTGTGGTTTGCAGTTGCCCATGGATATAATAAATAATTATACAAAGTAACAAGTTGAAATGAGTGAAA
>NW_026941319.1:0-12879 GCF_032062105.1 Saccostrea cuccullata
TCCAATGTCTTTTGTTTGAGGGTACCAGTAAAGTATGAAAAGAAATTGAAACGAAACGAAACGAACTGAAACGAAACAAAATGTACCGAAACCTATCGAAACGAAATAAAATCAAAATGAAACCTACCGAAACGAAACGAACTCAAAATGAAAATGAAACCTATCAAAGCGAAACAAAACTATCAAAATCTTTTTCAAGTCAAGGTATACAATTATTTAGGTATAAATACATGTGGGCTTTTTCTACTTCAAATAAAATTTATATAGTTCAAGCACTTGTTAGAATAAAATCTAAGCACAGATAAATTATACTCCCTTTTCTAGTGATGTATAAAGAACGAACTGCTGGCAGCTGCAAATATGCGTGAGCATACTATGCATGTATAATTTCAATATGTGTAGAATTTTTGTTAATTTCTATGTCTTACTCCTATTTTCAGCCCTTATTCATCTAAATACAACATATTAATCTATCAAATTTGATGTATTACATGTAAAGGCTCGTTTATGTTTGGATCGAAATAAACTCATTATACAGTTGTATTGCAAATGTATTCAAACATAGGATAATACCAGAGACTTCCGAGTATTCCATCCAGAGGTCTCTGGTTAGATCGTTCACTTATAACCCAAATGGAAGTTATTTTTGCGAAGAATAAATGAGTGGTTTACAAATTAGGAGATTCGACCAAAGACGTCTAAAAAGGATTTAATTGACAAAAAAAAAGTCTTTCGAGGCAAACGATACCATTTCTACAGTTATATAATTAGTTCAGTGATTGATATATTAACAAAATATATGAGCTTGAAATATGGGTACTTGGGTTAGATACAATGTGGTAAAAATAAGAACGTGTGCCCCGTATACGAAACACGTGTCTATACTTAAACTATTATCACATCCAATTCTATCCGAATGTGTGGCTTTTATCGAAGAAAGTTTTAATTTCCCATATCATAAAATCCATAGATCCGCCTATAATCCCTATAATCAATTAGAGTTATTTCCCCTGAGTCAACTTCCGTTAATCCCTTTTCATTCACAGACTTTATCAATGAGGTTGGTGCAATTTTAAAGGACAATTTTTTTTGCAAATTTAGATATTTAGAAAAATAGTTAAAGGGTATAATAAATATGGATGTTTTTGTTATTTATTTGGTAGTTGTTTGCTGCAATCAATTTAGGAGTATTTATTCATGATTTCCCGATGATCCTTGATTTCATAATGATAATTTTTTCTAGCGTCTGTTGTGGCCATTTTGTATTAGCCGACCACTTTGTAAATAAGTTTTCATTAAAACAGATTATATGATGTAAGTATGTGATAAGATATAATGATTATTAAGTCAATTATCTTGATCGTTAGGATTTATATCATATTGCCTTGGCTTAATTAATTTTTCTTTGTTTTATAAAATTGATCCGACACGTTTCAGATTTCTATACCAAGGGGAGATAAAAAAAAACAATTAGGCTAACTTTATGAAAAGAAATAAGCATGTAAGAATGAAGAGATAATTAATTAAAATTTCTTTTCTTACAAATATACAAAATAATAAATAAATATATATATATAAGAATTATTATTTTCTTTTCTTTTCTGCCACCGAGAGCTAAGAGGCGCAGAATGGCTCAACCGTCAGCGACTGCCACACAGCAGCCAAGCGGTAGTCAGGCTACAGTGAATTCCCAGACGTACTCGTCGACGGCGTCGGCAGGATGTCCAGTACCAATACCACCGACCCAGGCTCCATCAACTTCTGTTCTGACGGAAGCGCAACCCATGTTGACAAGAAGTGCAGGGCCATCTTTTGCACCGCCCACCCCTGGAGCAACAATCTCAACTCCAACAGATGTTGGCACCACCCCTGCTCCTGTCCCATCAATACATATGATTGGTATGAATGTTTCTAGCACAGTCAAACAACGTATTATTAGTGGACAGTATATTGATTCGGCCACATTGGTAACACCAAATTCAGGGTCTGATGAAAAGAAATTAGTTATGAATAGTTTGGGTGAGATAATTTATATAGATGCCAACCCCAAAAAGGTAGAAAATAGTCAGCAATGGACCGACCTTATGCTCACATTTGCAAGTGTGTACTTGAGTGCACATCCCGCCAAGACTCTTGACCTACTTAAGTACATACAGAGCGTAAGAATGGGTGTTAGCAGGGGGGCTATATCTTGGAAAGAATATGATACGCAATTTAGGCTGCGCAAAGAGCAAAATCCTGTATCTTCCTGGGGTGAAATTGACTCGGAATTATGGTTAATGTATATGCACTCTGGGCCTGCTTATAACGTAACAAATGCACCAAAAACTAATAATGATAAATGCTACAATTTCAATTACAAGGGATCTTGTGACAAATTCCCATGCATGTATAAACACAGCTGTCTTCGATGTGGTAGTAACCATCCACAGATACATTGCATTACACAAGCACTGGGTCCTCACAAATATTTCGCCAACAAAATTCAAGTGGTCAATTCTATGGAAAGTCAAATTTTTCGTCCACAAACACCAATGCAAATACCAACTATAAGGGGTATTCAACCAATGCAAATACCAATTATAAGGGGTATTCCAGAACAGCAACACCCAGTGCCCCACCTACTCAAGACCAAGATCTCTGCAACCCCGCAATGGATGGCGTCTAGGTTCAACGCCTATTAATGTACACGCCCTTAAAAAATGTCTCCTCCACTACAATCCCTAACAAAATCGTAGCAAATCGGCTAATTCAAGGCTTCTCTCAAGGGTTTAAACTTCATTATCATGGGCCTAGATTACCAATTCAGTGTATATCAATTTCAAAAAGAGTAAAAATAGGCAATATGCAGTTTATATATATCTGTATATGTATATACCTTGATTTAAAAAAAAAACATTCTGAAAGTTTAGTTTTGTTTCGGGAGGTTTCGTTTTGATTTTGCTTCGTTTCGTCTTGATTTCGTTTCCTTTCGGTGGGGTTCGTTTTGTTTCCGTAGATTTCGTTTCGTTTCGTTTCTATTTCGTTTCGCTCTTTACAGGTACCCTTTGTTTCAAAATGTTCTATGAAAAACTTTAAAACCTGTGGCATTTTGAAAACAAATTCACCAGTAATCATGCTGGACAGAGGTTCTTTATCAAAACTTGGGAAAATGTCAACTGAAATTTTTTAATGTTGTTTACGGAAAAGAATGTAATCTTTTTTGACTTTTTTTATGTTGGTGAAATCAAGGGATTTGAATTAAATCATGGGTGTCAGCAGCTTTTACACGAACATTTTAAATTAATCCAATCATTCCTTTCCTTAGACAACGTCGAAAACGACATAAATTTTAGATTAGAAAACTAGGGACAGCATTTCCCTATGGGCCACATGCAGTTTTATATATCTATATGTGTATACCTTCATTTGAAAAACATTCTGAAAGTTATTTTTTTTTCTGCAGGTTTCATTTTGATTTTGCTTCGTTTCTCATTCATTTCGTTTCCTTTCGGTGGGTTTCCTTTTGTTTTGGTACATTTCGTTTCGTTTCAGTTCGTTTCGTTTAGTTTCTATTTCGTTTCGCTCTTTATAGGTATCCTCTCTTTCGAAAACTTTAAAACCTGTGGCATTTTGATAACAAATACTTCTTTCACCAGTAATCATGCTGGACAGAGGTTCTTTATCAAAACTTGGGAAAATGTCAACTGAAATTTTTTAATGTTGTTTACGGAAAAGAATGTAATCTGTGTGGAATTTTCTATAAAGGGGTGAAATCAAGGTATCACTTAATAAAAGAATAGTAGATCATCGATTCAAAATAAATCATGGGTGTCAGCAGCTTTTATACGAACATTTGAAATTCATGCGATCATTCTATTTTGTCAATGAAAATTAAAATTCTCGAAAAATTAAAAGGACACCTTTCCTTAGATAACGTCACAAACGAGAGGAATTTTAGATTAGAAAACTAGGGACAGCATTTCCCTATGGATGCAATGACAATGACGATAGGCTTGTAAAATCTTTCCAGTTTGAGGGTAAAATGTAAATGTGATGAGACTTTTTCACCATACACAGAGACGTAAGCGTAGTCATGGGTCTACATTATATTTGCACCAAACTTTTTCCGTCCATTTAAAACTTTTAAATAGTGTTGAAAACGGTCAGGGAATGCCACTTCTTGACTTCTTCCACATCAGAATCAATTATCGGATGTGTGATTATGGATATTGCAAATCATAGGCTTTTTAAACCCCCACGTTTCACTAAGAAAATGCAACTAACACGATCCGTCTTTTCCTTAAACTTTAAAATGCAAATAAAGGAATTGACGCAGTTAATATAAGTAATATTCGTAGTCACAAAAGGTTCTAGCTAGTCTTGTAAACCACGATATTTCAATTTGAATTTAAAGATCTTGCATTTTCTACAAATGTACATCGACTTCTGCTTCCAAACTTTTCAATTACATGAAAACTTTTTCATAGCCTGGATACTGAGAATCTGAAACATAATCCTCCATGGTGTTCATGTTCTTCCTCACCTATCACTATAGTCCTGCTAATCACGATATTACAGGTGACGTAAATATAGTTAATAACGACGACCTTAGATCACTTATTTTAAAATATCCTAAATATAGGGAACCCCAAACCTTCAACTAGCGTCGGAATTTCATAAAATATTGTGAATTTTTGTTGACAATTAAGCCAGGTGATGGACCAGATACAAAAAAAGACGTTTATACTTTCACAGAATGAATTAACGAGGCTAGGGGGTTGCAACCATTTTTAGACTATTTCAATCTCCTTTAAAAGGACAGCTTCATATAAAGATATACAAAATGATCAAATTTTAAAACTAAAATATATGATTTTTTTCTTTGTCAAATGATAGTTGACAGCTAAAGATACCGTATGTAAAAAAATAATTTAAATCTGGTGGTTAATTTGGGATTAATTTGTTGACCCTCCAGCCTCCTTAAATGCACCAGATACATTTTAAAATCATGTATTAAAACATTGATGGGCAACATGAAAACCATCTATCCTTCTGTTTCAAACATCCAGAAGTAAAAAAAGAATTAGATAGATTACTTGATCAGTACGTACTAGTCCCTCTGACAAAGTAGGGAATACATGTAACATTGTCTTCGTTGGTAAAGCTCATTATATAAATTATTTTAAAAGAACTTGGATTAAATTCTACCAGTGGTAGTTAAAACTATATTTATTGTTCCCTTTCTCGGGAAAAAAATTCTCAAAATCATATGTCAGTCTTAAATATTTTTAATATCCCAAATAAAGATACATAGCAGGTTCCAGTAAATTTCAATAAAGCCTGTTTCTTTACGCCTAATTAAGATATTAACAGAAGTAAAGAAGAAACTTCAAGAGTACTGTGCAACAACATATCCAAGAAGTAGTGTAAACCAAACACGGATGCTTAAAAATTCAAATGTTCTTTTGGACAATTTGAAATCACAATATTTCACCAAATTAACAGCTTTAAAACTTACGACTTTTCAATTTCATTCACAACTATTTCGAACAATAAATTAAAGCTCTTTTTTTTTTTTTATAATTGACAGCTTTTTAAATAGAAATGGAATTCATAAATTTACCATTGGTCATTTGCGAAATTATTTTGTTAAGGACATTCTGACTGTACTCACAAGTACTATGAAGTTGAAATCTAAAAAGATGCTCGAGTTTCAACAGGCCACATCTAAGTGGTGTATGGAAACCAGGTCTTTCAGCAATCTATTAGAATTCCCATGAGTACCAATTGCACCCCTTTACTGGCACAGCTCCGATGTTTTGGATGCCAGACTGTTTGCTCTGGATCCTATTTTGTACATAGGCATATAAACAATATCAACTCTTAATCAAGATGTGCACACTTAATACAATACGGCAGGTCTAACTATAAAAAACAAACTGCTGTAGGAAAAGGAGGGGCCCATCTGTCCAATCTTTCACATTATCACCTTGGAAATTTGAGATGTCATTTGAATTGACTGGGACAATATGGAGTTCTTCCTGCTCTGTATTTCTAGGAAATGGTGGGGATATGAGGGCGTTTCTGGGTTCTTCTCTATAAATATTCATCTCGATATTTTCAGTATGCTACAAGTTCTGCATAGCAGGATCTAATGGTATTTGCGTTGTGATTTGGCTTTCTGTCTGTCTAATATGTGCGATAACCTAAAATGTATTAAAAAAAAAACATTTCATTACATTCCTCTGATATGAACATCTCTTAAAAAAAATAAAACTCTTCTGGTGTGCAAATTCTGTTGAAAGCATACAAAATGCAATATTAAATAATGATGGTGACATATGGACATTTGATTGACAAGTGGATGCTTGGTCATCTGATAAAAATTAGAAATATTGTTTCTTTTAAATTTCTTATCATTACCTATTCAAACCTTCAATTGAATAACCTGTAAAGTACATAAAATTTGTACTATCATCAGATATTGTTAAATCTATTCTGTTAGAGTTTGATGATCTGGCTCTGTGATCATATATTTTACCAACTTAATTCTCTGTAATTACGAGGGTTGCCCAGAATTTAACATGCTGAGTATGTTAATTAAGGCTACAGCAAATATTCTACTTGTTGATAGAATATGACGTCACAATAAGCTAAATGATTTGAATTTTAGAGAAAAAAGATTTCTTTAAATCTATATTTAAAGATTAATTTGGGGTCGTAGAAATAAATCAAAACATGCAGAAGTTTGTTTCTGGGTGGAATAAATATCTTTGTATTTGTCATTGGGGTTAAATACCAAACTGTAATGTCATAAAACTGTTGATCAGTTTTAGGAGAGTAAAAGTGAAACGTAACGAGAATACATGTAAACAAGTACAAGAAATCGGATTTTAAAAGCATTAAGCATGAATATCATGTGTGATTCATACGGTGATTAAGCTGACGAATAAGGTATGCTAGTATATTATTTTCTACATTTTTTTCGTACAATAAAACCAGACAGTGAGTTTATTTCCCATCAGCCTTTAACCTGTCTTTCGTAGCAAACAAAAGATGTAAAGTATCAACATTACTCCGAATACTTTTAAATTTTTTTTTATTCTATTGCTTTTGGAAAGTGCTGCTAGAGATAGGAGCCGCTGAGACGGGAATTTATGCATTTTTTTCGTCTCCATCTAAAAAACGTAAAAACGTTGGTGAGGAATCATCCGAAACTGTAAAACAAATAACTGTTTTTGTTATAGAAAGTTTGATTATAGCAGCACTTTTCATGAAACAGATTATATTAAAAAACTTTTTTCGCTCTCATCTATAAAATGTAAAAACGTTGGTGAGGCATTATTGAAACTGTAAAACAAATAACTGTTTTTGATAGAAAGTTTGATTATAGCAGCACTTTTCGTGGAAAGCAATATCATATTAAAAAACTATTGACCTCAACATACGAAATTAAATAACTCCGGGGAGTGTTTAAATTTTCACTTTTTCATTAAAGTCAATGACCTATCTGTCATCAAAATGGCTGCCGTAATATCAAAATTCAGGAAGCCATTTTGTCTTAAGTGTTGGTAAATAAACAAACTGCTGATGAATAGTTCCTCTCTATAGAGTGTACACAATGAGTTAATGACGTCGTTTAATAAAACTGACCTATAATCTGTCAACAAATGCCAACAAAAGGTAAACAAATGTCTACCCCTATGAAAAATGGGAAAACATTTAGGTCTCAGAGTGGATATACCCACAGGACATTGCAACTATTCTTTATGTGAGCCAGTCCGGGATAACTAAGATTCTCAAGCGATCCAGTTGAAATAAGCATCGAAGCGGACGTCCTAGAAAAACTGATGTAGGAGGAGATCGTGAGATACTTCGATGTGTGATACTCAACAGACGGCAAATTTTGGGTAAAATAACTGATGCAATGAGCTCGAAATTACCAAGTTCTATCTCTTCACGGGCGGTAAGATGGTGTTTGCGATTTTTAAACTTTACAAGAAGAAAAACCAGGAAGACCCTGACAATAAGGTCTGTAATCCGCACTCACCGTGTAAATTGGGGTCGAGGTAATATAAGTTATGTAGACACTTAGAGGGGTAATACGGAAATATGTTGGGCCCATGAAAAAATCCATATTGGACAAGGAGTAAGCTAACTTACCTAAACTTGGCACAGAGTAAGATTATTTCAAGTCCAAAAATTTCCCCAAATTTTTAAAATTCCCAATTTCCGCAAGTCCTTTTAGGGGGTTTGCAAAAAACCCCTACCCTGCTTTTTTCACTTTCTCTTCAGGAAAGGGAAAAGGGGCCTTTTTAAAACCCTTCCTACTACGCATTTAAAAAGAAAATTTCCCATTATTATATTTTTATAATTTTTGTCAGACCCTCTCCTTTCCATTTATCCCCAAAAAAATAACCGTTTTCTACTCCATAAAACCCCAAAAAATTTTTTAAAGAAAAAACCTCTATTTTTAAACTGGAACTACTTGAGTGGTCAATAATAGGGGTAAAATTAGTAGTCTGTAACCTGATAAGGACACAAACCTTGTCTGATTTTGCTGAAAATTGGCATGCTGGTGTCTTTGGTTTATAAAAGTGGCCGATGAAGTTTGTTAAATTGAGACCCCTTTAAACAGAGTTATGGCCCTTTAAATAATGTGCTGGAACACCTTAAAGCAGAGGGTAAAAAAATCATTAGACATACAGTTCTCAGATTTGAAATGCTCACAACTCACATATATTACAGTAATTTTCTTTTCTTATTTCTACAATGTTTAGGCTATGAAAAATCAGTATAAAAGCTGGGGAAAAAAGAGATTAATACCTTTGTTATAAGCAGATTATCCAACCTGGTCAATTAAGCCTCTGTCAGGAAGTGGTACTTACAACTCTCATTGGATTATCCCTGGTCATATTTAGACTTTTTTATTTATTTCTTGTAAAAATATGATGTTTAGAAAAAAATCCCAAAAATTTATGAAAATTTGGATTTTATAATTCTGAATTTACAAAAAAAGGAATTTAAATATACATTTTACCTACATACATTCTTCAGGCTGCTGAAAAAAAGGGGGGGGTAACTCTGCACTGAAAAGGTCCCAAAAGAACAAAACAATTAAAACGCATTTATACAAACATTCAATTGTTTAACACAGAAAATACATACCATGCCTGTGTCACATATAATTAGTCCGGGAAATTGTTTTTGAAGTTCACTATTAAGATCGGGAAAGGGGGGGGGGGGTAGAGAAGGTTCTATTAAACTGGAGTACATAAGTTCTGTCTGTCTTGTGGAGCACAATTTCTGCACAAAGTTTATCCAAATTCTCTAAAAAACCTGTCTTTGTCAAAAAATGATGATTTTTTCTGATATGCGACCACCGACAATGATGTCCAAGATTCCACAAGAGAAAAAAGGAATAGGCCCAAAACATCCCATATGAAATGTTGAGCACCTTATTTACCCCCCCTTTTCTTGGAAATTAAGATCCAGTGCCAGAAACCAGACAGCAAAAAATTTTCCTTTTCCCAAAAAGGGTTAAAGGAAAAAAAGAAAGGTTTAGAGAGTATACATTAATAAGCAACAGTTTGATAAATGAAAATGAAAACAGTATATAAAAAAGAAAACAAACAAAAAATAATACAAACTATGAATCAGTTGATTGTATATTTTTAAATTGGCTGTTTTTTATTTGAATTTGATGACAGCTGTATCTTGTTTTCTGAATGTTCACTTTCTTGCTTCTGGTACAAAACTTGTTTCATTTTCCCTACTGGCAACGGGCCCTGAATTTTTTAAGTCACCCATCCAGGCTACAACTGCATGCATCCCCACAATCCGTTAATATGAGCCACTAAAAGATGAATTTAAAAGCATCTTAACTTCACTTCCAATTTTAAAAATTAAAAAATATTGTGTCAAATTAATAAATAATTTTTAAACTATAATTACAAACACCAAGTAGCTTAAGTTTTGAGAAATTAGGCATTCCTTTCCTACTAACAAAATGTAATCTGAAAAATTAAATGTTAAAAACATACCTTGGGTTTTTTAACTCCATTTGACATTTAAGATAACAGGATAGGCGGGGAATGGGTTCTATGTTACCTACAACATTATATAAAGAATCAAAATTCATATTGCATAAATTCTTTACACACATCAATTGCAAACATTACCCTACCCTTTAAACCTAGCAGGGGCCCCCCCCCCTTTTTTAAATTTTTTAAATCCATTTAACTTCTCTAAAAATAATTTTTTTATTAATTTTTTAAATTTTGCATAATTAGTTCCAAATTATCCAAAAATGCCAATAAACTGATTAACACGAATTTTTAAACCCTTTTACCTTTTATAGGACACAGACTACCAATTATTTTGCTATACATTCCTTTATAAAAATAAAAAAAATTTTTAAAAAATGGATTTTTTCAAGGACCCCCCCCATATTTCCGATTACCCCTCTAAGTGTCTATATAACGAATTTATCCTTCCGAAGGTTTTTCTAAAAACTAAATAATTTTATTTTTTAATCTTTAATTTGATTTTTTAAAAAACAACAGAACTGAAAAACACAACAATTTTCTTTTGATGCCACATTAATTTTCTATTTGTTGATGTTTATAGTAAGGTTTTTGAGTTGGCATCCACTAAACATCCCGGTGGCTTGTAAGGGTTGCAATACTCCTGGGGATTTGTTTCTGGCAGGTCATTAAAATCACAAATGATATCGCTCAGGTATGGTTGCAGAGCAAGGACTTCATCTGTACAAAATGTAAAAAAAAAATTTTTTCAATTTGCAAATCTTAGAGAGTTATCTCATTATTAAAATTTTTTATAAATACAAACCATCGCCTCACACTTGGACCAAGGTCAAACTTTGAATGTGGGGCCGACAAAGCATGTGTGACTGGTACAGGAGGCAGGGATATCTGTTTCACATGCAGGGCCTCATCTTGGAAATTTAAAATTTTTTTTTAATTACAGTTATTTAAAAAAAAAAAAACTAACCCCCTTTTTTTAAAAAAACAAACCCTTCCCTTTGTCAAAAACAGGGACAATAGCAGTTTCATGACATGTACTAGATTGTGGAAACAAGCAAAAAAGGGTGGCAATATTGGTGGAGCAAAAGGAAAACTGCCCATTCACGTGCATGGCCATTATTGACCAATTGGGAAACTTTTCTGAAAACAAAGGTTGGGGATAAAAAAAGAAAAACCCATTTATGTCCTGGAAAACATTAAAATTTTAAAATGAAATTTATAAATTTTTAAAGTAGATTAAAATTGGAAAAAATAAACTAAATGTTCAATGTAATGATTTACCTGTAAAGACATGATTTGTGCAGCGTAAAAGGGATTCCCCCGATAGGAGAGTAGCCCCCCTGGCCCTGATGCTGTGATTAGTGTAGTACTGCAACAGTTGTAAATCTTTACTGAGCGTTGACATACATGTAATAGAAGAAAAGGGGGTTTTTTTTCCAATAGGTACATAACACCACTGGTAATCAGTGTCGGAAAAGGTATCACAAGGTCTCTGCCAAAGGCATCGCACCTTTCCATTTTAGTTTTTCTATATACTTCTGAAAAAATGCTACTGGGCACATTGGATTCCCTGGAATTTTTTTGGGATACATCCGCCAAAGGTTTTTTTTGCCCGGGTTTCCAGGTGATTTTTGGTTAATCCATCCATTTTTTTAAGAATTTTATATCCTGTATTTGGGTCAGTTTGAACACAAAAAGTGTTTTTTAGTTATTTTGTGCATATTTTCAGAGCCCCTTCTGAAAAAATACAAACGGACATCCATCTGAACTTTGTTAATAATCCAACAGGTTTATCAGTATTTAAGTACACTGAATTGTATATTTTTCTCAAATCAGCATCTGTAATTACTGCATGGTGGTTTACAAACCCTTTCCCTCTTTTCAGATCAGCCATCCCCCATGAAAATTAAATGCCTTTCAAATTTCATTTTTCACAATATAAAATCTTTTATAAACTGGGGCATTAAATACCATTAAAATTCTTTTTCCCTTCAAAGGTTGTTATTTTGTATTTGTTCCGTCAGCTTTGCGCAAGTCCACATAAAATGTGACAAGGCCTCATTTAGATTTACTTTATCGAAGTTTTCGAAGTCAGTTCGCTGTTTTTTTCTCCACCAAATATTCTCTCAGAGTTAGCGCGGCCCTTTTGTTAGCTTTCTGTGTACTTTTAGAAGTTAGGTCCGATCTTAAATTTGATATTTCACTTGCACTTAGGGATGTAAATCGTTCTGCATCCATATTTTGTGTTGATGTTGTCGTCTGACGCACTGTGACGTGAGTTATGAGGCTCCATGCGGGCCCGGGGTCACGTGCAAACGGTATATTGTTGATGTGTGGTTGGTAAATTTTAATGTATGGTAGATAGGTCACGTGGAAGCGGCACATTAGGTTAAATTTCACGATTTTTACCAGAGGCAGGATAAATTAAATCGGACAGTGAATAATAATTGAAAAAAAATGATTTTATCGATGAGACTCAGGTTGTGTTTAACCAGAACAAGCAAGTTTACATCTGGAGAAGACGGGACGAAGTATGGCCTTTGATGCCCGTGCATTTTCAATATTTGTTGTTTCAATAATATTATCAAGGTAAGATTCCCTCATACTTTTGAATTTAAAGTTAAAGTCATGGTATCAGTGAAATTAAATTTGACCATATATTAGAGACAAGGTAAGGTCAAGGTCATTACCTTTTTTCTGGACATTAATAGTAAAAAATTGCTTATTTGTATTCCAAAAGATTGAATGTTTTTCTTTCCACATGAAAAGAAATCCTTAGAGGGCCTATAAGATGATATAACAGAAATGAAATAGATTATTTAACTAAAATGGATTTGGCCACATCCGAACT
>NW_026941320.1:0-12829 GCF_032062105.1 Saccostrea cuccullata
AAGGCTAATCAGAGAGGATAAAGAATATTCTGTTAAAAGGTATGTTTTAACAGTGAGTAAGAACTTAATATAATTTATGTAGCTCTATTTTAGGAAATTAAGGATTAAAGTATAAAGTTTATGTTTTTATTTTCTATTGTTTTGTTAATCTCACTGTGTCATGTTAAGCTCTCTATTTAGTATTTATCATCATGATCATAGCCAGTGTGTTGTGGGGTTGGGGGGGGGGGGGGGTGGAGGGGGTTAACATGTAAGCTGCTTTCCTCTACTTTTTAAGTTTTATATAATATATTTATGTTTCCATGAAATAAACAGATGTTAAAACTTTCTTAGAAAGTCTCATTTTGCGAGCTACCTACTAGAATTGTATGATTTATTTAAGATAACTATTATCATGATTTTCAGCTTCTCTGCAACCGCTCAACCAATTTCAACAAATTTTGGTGAAGGGGAACAAAATTTATAAATTTTATCCCCCCTCCTCCCGCGGGCCTGAGGGGTGGGGCCAAAACCACTAAAATTCATGCAATCTTTGAAAATCCCCTTCTTCTTTTCCCCTCCTGAACATCAAGCAGTCAAACTGTTGGTATGATTGTAATTGGCATTGAGTCCTCTACCATAATTATGAAATTCATGACCCCAGGGTCAGGGATTCTAGTATTAGGGTGGGTCTTATAGCTCTTTGGAATTAATCAAACTAGTGATGAAACGATTGTCGCCGACGATCGATTGTCGATCGTTTTTGGGTGTTCGATTCCGATTATCGATTACGTTTTTCATAATCGATTGTCACCCAAATAAACTCGCCCAAATAAACTTATATGATTTGAACGAAACTAATACCATGAATACATACAAATTAACAATACATGTAAAACGAAAGAAGGTCAACAAAAGGACAAACACCACCAAATGTTTTCCATAGACTTCCATACAAACTTTAGCACCTCTCGCTGATACATATATTGAATTTCGGGAAAATGGTCTTTTTGTCGTGAAAGTTCGAGATATTGGAAAACAAAAAATGCCAGAAAAAATATACCGTGCCGTTGCACTTTTACTTTCAATTTCCATTTGTTTACAACTAGGTGCGTTTGACATCAAATGAAAATCTCTAACCAAAGTGCATCCCTCCCTTCAAATTTTTACCTGTAACTCCTATATACCTCAAAGAAACCCAAGTCTTGATATCAGATTTTTATCAACTTTTCACTTGTCAAATACATAACAAGTCTTTTCTCTTATTGACCAATCACGCGCCAGCTAGCATTTTCTCCTCCGCACAACCTTGGTGTCCAAAATGTCTGCGCCCATGTATTTGTTTATGTAGGGGTTTTTCCAAAAATGGCGTCCGAAGGCGAAGTTCAATAATCAAGTAGAAATTTACCCATATCCAGGGAATGCATATATAGAACATTCTATTGTTAAAATGATATTTTCCTACGGACCCGGTTAAACGATAGAATTCATTCCGTGTATTCGTAATGTAGCAAAAGAAACACGGGAAATAAGTCATACTTTGACTACGAACAATCTAGAGAGTTCCGAAAGTAAACATGGCAGGTAAATTTGAAGCGAGAAAAACGTTGAGAACATTAATTGGATTTTCGTCTTTATATGGATTATTTTTTGGGATAAAATGCATAAGCAATCTCCAAAAGGATTGTTTTGATTTATTTGGAAGTTATTTCCTGTGCAAATCCTTTTATATTCCAAAAAAAGTTCGGAGCTATCCGCTACATTTACTATATTGCTAGTATATGGGACGTATTCTAACTTTGGTGAGGGCTTGTCCCGACACAGTTAGATTATTCTAATTTAGAGAATGCAAAATCTGATGAGAAACTTTTTTAGTTTTCTGAGCAAATATGAAAAAAAAAAATTGTTTTTTTGTTCCCTTTTTACAACAAAAAAGTTGTTTTGGGGAAAAAACTTGATAAAATTTTACTTTTAGTTTGTTCCATAAATGATAAATGCTGTAAAGAAATAAAATTTTTTTTTGAAATTTGAGTTACCAATTAAGTCAAAAAAAGGGGTGGATTAAGTTTTCCCCCGATTTTGACCGATTATCGATTATAAAATTTTTTCCCGATTATTCAACACTAAATCAAACCATTTAAGATGAAATAAAACCTATGAAAACATTTAGTAAATTTTGAAATGTGTGGCCCCAGGGTTAGGGGTTTCCCCTGTGGGGTGGGGTACACAACTGGTGGTTATAAAATGGAATTGCATTGTATCTTTATTACTCTGATCTACCTTTGGGTATTTGGTAAAAAATTAAGCATTTAACTAAGTGTATAATTATGATAAACAAAGGTGCTTTTTCAAAATTGTGAATTTCATGGCTTTTTTTTTAAATTACGAACAAAATTCAATTGAGTGGAAGTTGTTAGGCCTAAAAAAAAAAATTATATTTTTTTCCCCCTTTTTCAAGCTGAAAAAATATAGGTAGATAGGTAGGTAATTTTTTTTTTTTTGAAATTTTTTTTTTGGCTTTTTGAATCAAAAAGTGTATAGAAGTAACATTAATGACAAAAGAAATGGTGTTTTAAGAAATTTCTGTGACTTAAAAGAAAGGTAACTCAAACTTCTTTCTGTCTTGAACATGTTGAAAAGCTTGCAAAGTTGGAGACTATAATTCCCTGGGTGAAATCCCCCCTGACCCCCTAGTTTGAGGACCCCCCCCCCTTTTTTCCCCTGATATCAAATAAAGGTCTGAGATTTTAAAGATTTTTTTGTTCACTACCTGCTCAGAGATTTTTTTTGGTTTGGAGATATGCTGAAGGGAAACATTTGGGCCGTGCCAAAAACCCTTTTAACGGGGCCATTTAACAAAGATTCAAAGCATGCATATTTTTTAAAACATTATTCGGGCTTTTTTTTTTTTTCAATATTGCTTATCAGAATTTTCCCCCCTTTTTTGAGATATGAAGCGTCAAATATTTATCGTTCTCGCCCCCTTTTCGCCCCTTCTGATCCCTAACTAGACGTCTCCATATGAGTGAAAAATTCTCGAGAGGGGACGTTTAACAACATAAATCAATCACTGATTCCTAACTACGTAACATATGTAACAGCAATGATAAGAAAATAGATGTAGTAACAGAGTTTAACTTTTTGTGAGTTATATTATGAAAATCTGGCTCATTTATAACACCAAAAAAAAAAAAAAATAGCTGAAAAGGCAACAAATATGTAAAAAAAAATTGTTTCTTTGTACTTATACAACAAAAAAGTTGTCATTAAAAAAAACTTGATAAAATTTTACTTTTAGTTTTTTTCCATAAATGATAAATGCTGTAAAAAAATTTGGAATTTTGTATTTGAAATAAAAGAAAGGTAACTCAAACTTCTTTCTGTCTTGAACATGTTGAAAAGCTTGCAAAGTTGGAGACTATAATTCCCTGGGTGAAATCTTGACTTCATGGGACAAAAGCATTAAAAAAAAATTTAGGGTCGGCACTATATTTAGGGTCGGTGGGAACAAACATATTTTTTTTCTAGGCTTTACATGATATTCAGGTGACCTATAAGGTCTGTGGGCCTTAGTTGTTATTCAAATATCATGAATCATGGTCAAAGGGGTTTAGGTTAGCGGTACAAAAAATATTTTGATGAACAAGTAAAATAAAAAAAAATCCTTAATTTACTCTGAAAATCTTATCAGAAACAAATCCATACATACATATTCAGTACTTTAAATACTTTTAGTTTCTTATTTCATTACCCCTTGTCAAGTGTGTAAAAGAGGCAACTTTAATAAACTAATGAGATTTTACACTTGATAAATTTTTAGATTTTTTTTTAAATCATTCTGATCAAAAATGCTAAAATCTGAAATTAATCAAACAAAGGCTTGTGCTAGAACAGTTTTAGGAACTTTCAGTTTGTCAATCTTATTAAAATTAAATGTTAGATCTGCGCACATATTGGTTTAAAATTTTTCCATCCTGAAGTGTCACGTCAGACGTTAAATTCTATTAACCAATCAAATACTCGAATGCAAAAATTATTGTATTTAATTTATTGGAATGAATAAGTCTAAAGTTAATTTTCCGTATTTGACATTTGACATGACCTTCTATGGATGCTGTTAGATGTTGTGTAGCGAGTATGCAAGAGGATTAACTTTTTTTATTTAGATTGGGATTATGTTAAACTATATTTTTATATATTTTCAATAGGTTGAAGTAACTGACGAGCAGGTCAATCCAACTTGAACTTGAAGTGCAAGTGGGTCTTCAAAAATGTGGACCACTCAAGGACTTTTCTGTTGGTTGATGATGGACTACAAACTGAATATTTAACAAAGAAGTCCATTTTGGTGCTTATTGGCTACTAATGATGTGAACTTGGGGTTTTTTAAACCAAGTACTTTTACATTTCCTTGATGAAACTAGACTTGCGTATACCGAATTCAGGTTTAGTTGATTGATTGCTTTCTAAGTTCCTCTCGCAACATTATATCTCTCATGTATGAGACACCCATTAAATGCAGACATTTCCTTTATTAATCTGTATGCAGGATGTTTTTTTCTACTTTAAAAAAGACAGACATATAATAAACTAGTAGACTAATTGTTAAGTGAACAATTATCGGCCTTTCCACCTTTTTAAGTATTTCAATATCATTTGGACTGAAAAAAGTAGAAAAAAAGCAAGAAAATAAATAAAACAGCAAAATTCTCATTTCTCTATTAGGATTTTAGATCGGGCTCGCAGTTGGTATAAATAAACTCTAAACAGACTTCCTGGATTATATGAGTCGACTCGGGGATAACCACGATTTCATTGATCAGGCAAAGAGAGCACGGTCAAAACATTGTAACACGATCCTAGGTGTCTCTATGAGCTTGAATGAGATTGTTTTTGAGTTAAGATGTAAGGGGTAGGGTCTGATTAAAATCACGATAAACCTAATGATATAAATAACATGCATTTGATCTGCGCATCAAGACGGAAGCGTAAGTGAAAACGTTGTGAAATGTCCCCATGTGTACCTGCATCATATGTGAATTATACATGTATTAAAGAGATGTTTGAAAATATCCTATTTGAGTTGTTTAATGTTTGAAATGGATGGCGATAAATTATTTTAGAGCATGTGAGAAACCTGAGCGAGAGATGCAAGGCAGTTTGTAATTATGGAAAAGGAAAACAGAGAATCGGGTTCGGGTTTTAACATTCCTGACCGAAATTTGCATGAAATTCAATGTAAGTAGCATAAATAAATTTCCAAACATGTAATTCTAGATGGGAAACACAGGGAAGAAACGTTTATTTCTTTTTAATATGCTGAAAGTCGCTATTTCTTGGGATTTTGTTATTCTAGAAAAAAAAAATCAAATTCCAAATGAAATCAAGATTCATTCTATTAATATTAAATCCAAATAAAATTGAAATAAATTCCATACACTAAAGAAAGCAAGAGTACTTGGTATTAAAATGTCGCAATAGAGCAGGAGAATCGAATGATATTAACAAAATTTGCAGAAATAGCCAATACGGGCTTTAATTAATTTTTATGCTCAGCAATACAAAATTTCAGACAGAAAAAAATGCAGATTTTTCCGATTTTCACTAGAGTTTCATTTTATTTTAGAGACTCACCTTAAAACTCTCAGGACACTTTCTTTTAGGTCTTTTCTTGCTTTTACTCCAAATCTTATGTCGATATATCGTGTCGTTTGACTTGACGATATTTTCTCTATACTGCTGTTGATTTTTTTTAAGAGGGGGGGGGGGAGTATAAGCATTTGTTAGAGTAAGAGTTGCAAATACCTCAACGACATTAAACTTAATTGTGACCTTTGGATCAATAGGAGGTCATTTATCAAGGTCAAGGTCATCCCAAAAAGAGAGAGGTGAACTTAAGATTAACACTAAAAGCTGAATCTAGATAAAAGAAATGAATATTTCTTTATTGCTTTTTGAGTAAGGGGTCAAGGTCAAATGTCAAGGTCAAACATCAAACTCAATGGTCAAGGTCATGTGGCATATATAAGCAATTTAAATACTTTTCCAATGACCTTGACTTTTTGACCTTTGGTGTTGTTCTATTTCTTATAATTGGAAGTTTTCGTTGTTTTTATTTTTTTAATTTATTTTTGGTGGAGCTGACATATTTCAAAAGTACTAATTAGATGCAATAAAGTAATGAAAAAAAAATGGAAAGAAAAAAGTTGGAATTTTCGATTTTTCAAATCACATCCTGTTACGACCGGAAGTGACGGCGGAGACATTTTCCCTATATCTGTTGTTCACTCTTCAAGGTTTATTATTCATATAAGTTTCGTGTCTTGATGTGTTATCATAACCAAGATCTGGCTTTGTTAACTACTCAGTTTGAGGACAGGAAATCATGATACCGGAAGTCAATTTTTAACAGATATTTGTAGTTATTCTAGACATTTGCAGTCTAAATAACATGTTCAAAATTCATATTAAATACTCTTTCTATAAAAGATATATATGGGATAGTATGATACGCAGTTTATGTAGTTTTTATCTCATAACCGGAAGTTGCCGTTTTTTGTTTCTGGTGGGACGGACATATATCAGAACAACCAATAAGATGCAATAATGTGATGCTGAGAAGTACTCCATAAAGAAAAGTTGAAATTTCTTATTTCTTTGATCACTTCCTGTGACGACCGGAAATGACGGCGAACGATCTTAACCCTTATGAGTTTCCTTACTTATCAAGATCTATTACTCATTCAAGATTGGCGTCTCCATCTCTCACCGTTTCCGAGATCTCTTTGTGATAACTTCTCATATTGAGGACAGAAAATCACGCGACCGGAAGTGAATTTTACAAAGATATTTCAGGTTAATGTAGACATAAGCTGTCTATATAACACATCTAAAAGTCACTACAAATACTTTATGTATAAAAAATATTTATGGGAAAGAAAAATGCACAAATTATGTAGTTTTTCTCTTATAACCGGAAGTTGCCGTTTTAGTTTCCGGTAAGACAGATGTATTTCAAAAATACAAATAAGATGTTATATTGTGATGCAAAAAAATGTTTCATGCAAGAAAAGTTAAAAATTTTGATTTCTGGATCACTTCCTGTGACGACCGGAAGTGACGGCGGGCGATCTTATCCCAACTGAATTTGCCTACTTATCAAGATTTACCACTTATATAAGTTTGGTGCCTTAATCTCTTATCGTTTACGAGATCTAGCTATGATTACTTCTCATTTTGAGGACAGAAAATCACGCGACCGGAAGTGAATTTTACAAAGATATTTCACGTTATTGTAGACATCTGCAGTCTGAATAACATATCCAAAAATCATTTCAAATACATTACGTATAAAAAATATTTATGGGAGAGAAAAATACTGAAAATATGCAGTTTTTCTCTTATAACCGGAAGTTGTCGTTTTTGTTTCCGGTGGGACTGATATATTTCGAAACTACAAACAAGATGCTATAATGTGATGCAAAAAAGTTTCAAAAAAGAAAAAGTTGAAATTTTCGATTTTTTTTACCACTTCCTGTGACGGCCGGAAGTAACGGAGGACAAACTTAAACATATTGCACAAATCTACTAGTCATGATCTATTATTCCTGAAAGTTTTATGTCTTAATCTGTTACCGTTGAATTTCCGGACATGATCTCTTTTGTAAAAACGGAAATCGGACATATTTGACGAACGGAAGTGAATTTTGAAACACTGAAAACTACATTTGGAAGATATTTTTACTCTCTATCATCCCTGAAAATTTCAAGAAATCCAGTCATCTCTGAGAAATCGTCAAAAAAAGAAAAGGGAAAATAAAATAATAATAATAACTAGAAACTCTTGTTGCTACAGCAACAAAGAAGGTCTTCCGTTCTTCTCTATTTATCTGCATGAAGGATGTTTTTCTATTTAAAGAAAAAGACTTACATGTAGTAATCAATAAATAAATAGAGAAAATGCAAAAAAAAAAGTTCCTCCAGCTGGGCTCGAACATATAACCCTCTGTTTGCAAGTCAGACACGCTAACCACGGAGCCATCGATTTCTACACCAAAAAGGTATTTTATAAACTTATAAAGGATGGAAGGAAATAGCTTTTCAAATTTCTTAAAAAATTGAGATACTCCCTGTTTGAGGTGATATTTGATGTAGAAAAATGATTGGAATAATTTTAGGAGATGTTTGCAGTGAATCAAAGTGCTTGCTGAAACAGGTATTACTATGACACTTAGCATATACAGAGCCGTAAATGCGAAACTAATACACGTGGTCAGTTGCAGAGGAAAATCAGCTGAAAAGCCGTAGGCCTTAGAAGAATGTGTGTTTCTCAGAGGGAAGGTACTAAATGACCCCATTTCAATTGGTGAATTTTCTTTAAGGCATAGATTGAGTTACAGAATACTGGGTGTGTTACCCTGCTCGGAAAAACAAACCAAAATCTGCGTAGTCCCGGGGTGCATTTTTGGTACATGTGCACTCTAATAGACAGATTACATGTAATTTGTTGACATTATTTGTGAGTCATGGGTATTTTCTCATCTCCACATCGTAGAAAGCGAGATAACTGCAATTTATATAACCAAAATCTAAATTCCGTGGAAATTGATCTGATAGAAAAAAATCACTATTTCCGAAATTCATTCGATTAATATTAAATGTAAATAAAATTGAAATAAACTCTACATACAAAGGAGATCAAGAATACTTGGTATTAAAATTTCGTATTTGAGCAGGAGAATCGAATGTTATTGACAAAAAGTGAAGAAATACCAAATACAAGTTTTAATTAATTTTTATGCTCATCAGCACCTAGATTTCAGACAGAAAAAAATGTAGTTGTTGCCGATACTCATTAGAATTTCATTATATACTTCAGAGACTCGCTGTTACACACTCAGGACACTTTCTTTGATGTGTCTTCTACTGCAATCCTTAAATTCCATGTCGATCTGTGGCGTCGTTTAAGTTGTAGAGAATTTTTCTAGGTTCCTATTGATTAAAAAAAAAAGAAAAAAAGGGGGGTATATAAGCATTTGTTAAAGTGAGAGATGTAAAAACCTCCACGGACTCAAGCTTGATTGTGACCTTTGGGTCAATGGGGTCAAAGGTCAAGGTGTTTTATCGAGGTCAAAGGTCAAGGTCATCCAAAAACCTTTTAAACTCGACTTTAACACTTGAAGCTGTATCAAGCTAAATATAATAAAAAAAAATTAACTCTTGGGTAAGGGTCAAGGTCAAACATCAAATTCAAAGGTCAAGGTCATGTTGCATATATAAGCAATTTAAATACTTTTCCAATGACCTTGACCTTTTGACCTTGGTGTAGTTTTATTTCTTATAATTGGAAGTTTTCGTTGTTTTATTTTTATTTTTGGTGGAGCTGACATATTTCAAAACTACTAATTAGATGCAATAAAGTAATGATATAAAAAATTGGAAAGAAAAAATTTGGAATTTTCGATTTTTCAAATTACATCCAGTGACGACCGGAAGTGACAGCGGAGACATTTAGCCCTATATCTGTTGTTCACTCTTCAAGGTTTATTATTCATATAAGTTTAGTGTCTTGATGTGTTACCATAACCAAGATCTGGCTATGTTAACTACTCAGTTTAAGGACAGGAAATCATGAGACCGGAAGTCAATTTTTAACAGATATTTGTAGTTACTCTAGACATTTGCAGACTGAATAACTTGTTTTTAAATCATTTCAAATACTCTTTCTATTAAAGATATTTATGGGATAGTATGATACTCAATTTATGCAGTTTTTCTCTCATAACCGGAAGTTGCAGTTTTTTGTTTCTGATGGGACGGACATATATCAGAACAACCAATAAGATGCAATAATGTGATGCCGAGAAGTATTCCAAAAAGAAAAGTTGAAATTTCTGATTTCTTTGATCACTTCCTGTGACGACCGGAAATGACGGCGAACGATCTTAACACTTATGAGTTTCCTTACTTATCAAGATCTATTACTCAATCAAGTTTGGCGTCTCCATCTCTTACCGTTTCCGAGATCTCTTTGTGATAACTTCTCATATTGAGGACAGAAAATCACGCGACCGGAAGTGAATTTTACAAAGATATTTGACGTTACTGTAGTCATTTGCAGTCTGAATAACATATCCAAAAATCATTACAAATACTTTATCTATAAAAAATATTTATGGGAAAGAAAAATAGTCAAATTATGTAGTTTTTCTCTTCTTACCGGAAGTAGTCGTTTCGGTTTCCGGTGGGACTGATATATTTCAAAAATACAAATAAGATGTTATAATGTGATGCAAAAAAAGTTTCATGAAAGAAAAGTTAAAAATTTTGATTTTTTGGATCACTTCCTGTGACGACCGGAAGTGACGGCGGACGATCTTATCTCAACTGAATTTGCCTACTTATCAAGATCTACCACTTATATAAGTTTGGTGTCTTAATCTCTTACCGTTGACGAGATCTAGCGATAAAAACTTCTCATTTTGAGGACAGGAAATCACGCGACCGGAAGTGAGTTTTACAAAGATATTTTACGTTACCGTGGTTATTTGCAATCTGAATAACATATCCAAAAATCACTACAAATACTTTATCTATAAGAAATATTTATGGGAAAGAAAAATACTGAAAATATGTTGTTTTTCTCTTATAACCGGAAGTTGTCGTTTTTCAATTTTTTCCGGTGTAAATGACGTAATGACATATTTCAAAACTATATATAAGATGCTATAATGTGATGCAAAAAATTTTCAATTGTTTTTTTGAAAAGAAAAAGTTGAAATTTTCGATTTCTTTGATCACTTCCTGTGACGACCGGAAGTGACAGCGGACAATGTAAACCCAATTGGTTTTGCCTACTTATCAAGATCTATTACTAATATAAAATTGGTGTCTTAATCTTTAACGGTTTCTGAGATATGACTAGGACAAAACATTTTTGAAAAAAGCGGAAATCGGACATAACTGACGACCGGAAGTGAATTTTCAAAAACTGAAAACTGCATTTGAAAGATATTCTTACTCTCTATCATCTCTGAAAATTTCATGAGAATCGGTTTATGCATCTCTGAGAAATCGACAAAAACAAAAAGGGAAAAAAAAATAATAATAATAAAAGAAAAAGTAAAAAAATATGAAAACAATAATAATACTATAAGAAACAGAGTAAAAACAAAGACTTCTTGGGGAACATAATAAGAAACAGAGTAAAAACAATATGTTCCCCAACTTCGTTTGGGGAACATAACTAGAAAGTCTGCTATTGCAAGCAATAGCATATGTCGCCCCGTACTGGACAAGACTTTCATTTTTATCATCACTTAAACAATGGTCCATTAGCTAAGCTTGGATAACCATCGAGTCGTATCAGTCCTTTCTGTTGGAAACGGAAGACCTTAATTAGGAACATCCCATTTTATTTTTAGAATCGGTAGGAGAAGAAAGTAGTGCAGGAAAAAATTACAAGTTCCTAAATTTGCAGACTTGCATAAAAGAAATTGGGCAGATGTACTGAACTGAGCCTCATACTTGTTAATTGGCAGTATCTTTCCTACCAATAAAGCTTGGCAAATGTAATTTTTTAAGAAGATCGGCCGAATTATTTTGTGTATTATAACGCCAGTGAGAACTCTGAAATTTCACTTTCATTTTTAGAGGTTCTGCCGGAAAACGAATCTGACATGCCACCTTCAATTCGAGCATTTCTGCATTGTACAGGGCTGATGTTTCTTATGATATGATAAATCATGTGTAAACTTTCTCAGTTTAGCGGAATCGTGAACATTTCGGCGAGATGAATGTTTTGTTTACAGTAGTGATCAAGGCTTAGCGCACCTGTAAGGAGCGGATCCCAGGATTTATGAATGATTAAAAACTACGGAAATAACGTACCAATTTTCTAATTTATACTTGCACTATCTAATGAAATTAATGATATACAAGTAAAAGATATACAAAAAAAAATGCAAAATGCTGATAAATGCAGTTGACAATCGTTATTTTATATATAGATAAACTAAAATAATTATAAAATCTAGAGACAAGACAGAAGAAGAATGAAGGTTGGCAAACTATGAAATCACATCAGGAGAACTGAATTTTATGAATGAAACTTTTAAAACGTTACTTGTAAGTTGTATATGTTAGATATGTGTATTCTAACTGGCAGTGCGCTTCAAAAGGGGGGGGGGGTCGTCTTGAACATATTACCTTACGTTTGAACGGTAAGTGCTAGGGTTTTTGTATTTCAAATATGTAATCCTTGTGAAAAGAACTTTTATTGGACACGAAGAACTTTGACCCTTTGACCCTTTGACCTAGACCTTGGAAAACACATGCGTACATCTTAACCTTTTTTCTGTTACGTTTCTATGACAACTGTGAGCGACTCATTACAATTATTTTAAAAGTAAAAATCACTTTGACACATTGCAAGGAATTAACATTGAAAGTTTCAAAACGATTGCTTGAGTAGTTATTGAGAAAATAGAAATTAAAGAATTTTAACATTCCCCTGGTTTCCATGGCAATAATCAATTATTTGAAAATTTTAAATGCATGCCGCACAACTACAGATAATAATCATTAAAATAAAATGAGTTTCATGACGAACGTTTAAGGGACCAGAGAGAACACTCTCGGACAAAATTCGTCGTTTTTTACAGGTTTCCATGGCAACGGTAGACATATTGGAACTGAACGACCTCACTGCACAACTACAACCAGTGATCGTCCTTTGAGGAAAGTTTCAGCAAGATTGCCCCAGCCATCTCCGAGAAACAGCCTGGATAAAAAAAACATGCGTACAATATCAATATGTCGTCCCCGACTTCGTTCGGGGCGACATAATAAT
>NW_026941321.1:0-13054 GCF_032062105.1 Saccostrea cuccullata
AGGCGTATTTTTTGTACAGGCGTATTTTTTTGTACGGGCGTATTTTTTTATACGGGCGTATTTATTTTGCAGGCGTATTTTTAAGGGTATGCTTGAAATCTAGGCGTAATTCTATTTTTAAAATTTCCAGGCGTATTTTGAATTTCCAGGCGTACTCATTTGCATATTTCGGCCAAAAATACGGGAGGATTACGCCTCGTGTACGCCCGTTTTTTACATTATACGCCGGGTTTTTATATATTCATTTCAATAGAGATTTCGACAAGGATTTTTTAGAATTAAAATACGCCTGGATTTGTTTAAAAATACGTGACTTAAATTTCGTACGGGAAGGCATAAACATTTAAAGCATTAACAAATGTGCATGATTCAGAACAAAGGACATGTTATTTCAAACACAAGATCAAAGAGATGTCCAGTCACATTTCAAAGTCAACAAAGCACAAAATCTGTTTACAGTTTAGCTCATATGAGCTAAAGCTGTAGTAAAATTTTGAAAATTCACCCATTATCATCTGTATCTCAAATTCTTCAGAATTTCATTTCCTTCTCAGAACAACTGGACAAAGTTAAGTTAAACTTGGCACAGAGCATTCTTTAGTGTAGATTTCTGTGATTTAGTGATTTTCATAGGGTCACATTGACCAGCATTTTTCTCAAAATTGCTTTTAGACAGAAACATAATATTTTCAGTGATGATAGAGCTACATGTGCTGATGTGACACATACCTCTCTCTTTCTCTGGAAGTGCAGCACGTCGGCGCTTGCTATGGCTTGTAAAAAATCCCATCGGGGATTTAGAAAATGTTCACACCTTTTCTGCAATATCTTTTTACATGTTAATATTTTGTAAAGACATTAAGAACAAAAGTTGTGAAGAATATCACGATCTTTCAAAGGATATCAACTATAAAGGGCTTGCCCCTATAATTAAGGACTTAGAGGAACCAAAATTTTTTCCTTAATATCTGGAAAAAAAAATTTGAATTTGTAATACGTCAAAGAAGCAAAGTTGTTCAAAATGTCAAGCTTAATCTATTGAATTCGTCAAAATGTGTCTGGTGACGTCGCTTCCGGTCAAACCGAAAGTCATCAGAAAGTGCATATTTTTGTCATTCTTGACAAGGTTTTGGGTAACATATATCACTGAAGGCAATAAACTTAACTTATGGTCAAGTCACAGCACATTGGGTCAAATCAGACGTAGCCAAAAAAGCTTATTTTGAAGGTATTGACTCAAAATTGAAATTATAAAGTCACTGGAGACAACTTAACTCATTGCTTTCTTTTTGTTGACGTCATCTCCGGTCAAAACAGGACAGAAGACCTACTTGTTGCTTTGCAACGAGCTTCGCTCTAGTTATTATGTTCCCCAAACAAAGTTGGGGAACATATTGTTTTTACTCTGTTTCTTATTATTATTATTATTATTATTATTATTATTTTTCTTCTTCCTGGGAAAATTTTGTCCACGAGTGATCTTGTAAACTACACATCCGACTAAGGTAAAATGTTTTTAGGGTCAGTAGGCATGTTATGTAGATTTGCCAAACAAAGGTCATTTTGCGCGCACGTGCTTGCAAGAGCGCGCACGTGCAACACGTTAAATGGCCAATATAATGTATATTGCCTTTACTTTTCTATTTTTTGATGGAATGCTTTGAAACTCATAATGTATGGATATATTAGTAGTATACACAAGAAGACATGGTCAAAATAGCAAGATCTCATGCGCATGCACGTGCGCTTTGCTCTGATTGGCTGAAACTAAAGTCTCAATATCTTTCTTGCTTTTTGACAAAATCCTTTGAAATTTTGAACATAGCCATGCATTAGGATATCCTACAACATGATATATAGCAATTATCATGAAAACACGTGCATGCACGTGAGCTGCAATCTGATTGGCTGAAACTTTAAATAGCTATAACTCGCTTGATTTTCAACCAAACAGGATGGGATTTGGAACATAGATATATATAATGGACTTCTACAAGAAGGTATGGTCACCATGCACATGCATACACGCGCATGTACGTGCGCTGCAATTTGATTGGCTGAAACTTTAAACAGCTATAACTCCTTTGGTTGGCAACCAAACAGGATGGGATTTGGAACATAAATATATATAATGGACTTCTATAAGAAGGTATGGTCACCATGCACATGCACACATGTGCGTTTACGTGCGCTGCAATCTTATTGGCTGAAACTTTAAACAGCTATAACTCCCTTTGTTTTCAACCAAACGGGGAGGGATTTAGAACATAGATAGATGTAATGGACTTCTACAAGAAAATATGGTCACCATGCTCATGTATGCACGTATGTGCACGTGAAATGGTTAAAATCAAAAATACACTTGAATGAGCGTTTTTTTTTTATACTTTTGGATTAAATACTCTAATATTTAGCATTTTAAAATATATATAAATTGTGTAGACAATATGATATGATCATTACGCACATGCATTCACATGCGTAAGTGTGCAATGATAAAATTTGAATGAACATGGTACACTTCTGGGTAAATGTTGTTAAAGTCTCAAATGCATAGAGTTTGTCTTATTTAATGAAGCCTACAGGGAATATGACTATAAAAGGGAGTTGGGGAGCGTTTGGGGAACATCTGTAACGGTCCCCGTTACAATTAGCACTAGTTATTATTATTATTATTATTATTTTTTTTTCTTCTTATTTCTTCTTCGGTACTTTTTTGTCCAGAAGTGTTCTCAGAAACTGTTCACCAACCTAAGTTAAAACCTTTTTAGGGTTAATAGGTGTGTTGTGTAGATGTGCGGAACGAAGGTCATTTTGCGCGCATACGCATGCACGTGCGGGCGCGTGAAGTGAGTGAAATGACTGATATAATTTATATGGCCATAACTTTTATATATGAAATACTTTAAAACTCATGATATGAGTATATATTAATAATGTAGATAATATGACATGGTCAATTAATCACGAACTCACGCGCATGCACGTGGGCTGCCTTCTGATTGGCTGAAACAAAAATCTCAATATCTATGCGGAAATGCTTTGAAATTTTAAACATAGTCATGAATTAAGATATACTACAGTACGATATATAACAATTTTCACGAAAACACGCGCATGCACGTGCGCTGCAACCTGATTGGCTGAAACTTTAAATAACTATATCTCCTTTGTTTTTTGACGAAATGCTTTGAAATTTAAAACATAGTCATGCATTAGGATATCCTACAATATGGTTTAGAAAAAAAATTCATGAAATCACGCGGATGCACGTGTGCTGCAATCTGATTGGCTGAAACTTGAAATGGCTATAACTCCCTTGGTTTTCAACGAAACAGGATGGGATTTACAACATAGATAGATATCAGAAGGTATGGTCATCATGCACGTGCACGTACGTGCGTGCATTTGGAATGAGTGAAATTGAATGGGTGATTTTTAATACTTTTGGACTAAATGCTTTAATATAGAGTATATTTAAATAAATAGAAAGTGTAGATAAGACGATATGATCATTACGCACGTGCATTCACATGCGCACGCCTGCAATGTTAAACTTAGAATATAATTGGTATCCTTCTGGGAAAACGTTGTTAAAGTCAAAAATGCACAGATGTTGTCTTATTTAATAAGACGTACATGGAAAATGGCACCAAAAGGGAGTTGGGGAGCGTTTGCAATCTGATTGTTACAATTAGCACTAGTTATTAATTATTATTATTATTATGTTCCCCAAACGAAGTTGGGGAACATATTGTTTTTACTCTGTTTCTTATTATTATTATTATTTTTCTTCCTGGGAAAATTTTGTCCTCGAGTGATCTTGTAAACTACACATCCGACTAAGGTAAAATGTTTTTAGGGTTAGTAGACATGTTATGTAGATTTGCCGAACAAAGGTCATTTTGCGCGCACGTGCTTGCAAGAGCGCGCACGTGCAACACATAAAATGACCGATTTAATTGATATAGGCATAACTTTTTACATTTTTGATGAAATGCTTTGAAACTCATAATATAAGGATATGTTAGTGGCATAGACAATATGACATGGTCAAAATAGCAAGATCTCACGCGCATGCATGTATGCTTTGCTCTGATTGGCTGAAACTAAAGTCTCTATATCTTTCTTGTTTTTCGACGAATTCCTATGAAATTTTGAACATAGCCATGCATTCACATATCCTACAACATGATATATAGCAATTATCATGAAAACACGTGCATGCACGTGCGCTGCAATCTGATTGGCTGAAACTTTAAATAGCTATAACTCCCTTGGTTTTCAACCAAACAGGATGGGATTTGGATCATAGATAGATATAATAAACGTCTACAGGAAGGTATGGTCACCATGCACATGCATTCACGTGCGTGTACGTGCGCTGTAATCTGATTGGCTGAAACTCTAAACAGCTATAACTTCCTTGGTTTTCAACCAAACGGGATGGGATTTAGAACATAGATAGATGTAATGGACTTCTACAAGAAGATATGGTCACCATGCTCATGTATGCACGTGCGTGCACGTGAAATGAGCTAAATCAAAAATACACTTGTATGAGCGTATTTTTTAATACTATTGGATTAAATACTTTAATATTTAGTATATCAAAATAAATAGATTGTGTAGACAAGATGATATGGTCATTACACACATACATTCACATGCGCACACGTGCAATGCTAAAATTTGAATGAACTTGGCATTGTCAAAGTCTCAAATGCATAGATTTTGTCCTATTTAATGAAGCTTACGGGGAATATGGCACCAAAAAGGGAGTTGGGGAGCGTTTGGGGAACATCTGTAACGGTCCCCGTTACAATTAGCACTAGTTATTATTATTCTTTTTTCTTCTTATTTCTTCTCCGGTACTTTTTTGTCCGGAAGTGTTCTCAGAAACTGTTCAACAAACTAAGTTAAAACCTTTTTAGGGTTAGTAGGCATGTTGTGTAGATGTGCTGAACGAAGGTCATTTTGCGCGCATACGCATGCACGTGCGGGCGCGTGCAATGAGTAAAATGACTGATATATTTAATATGGTTGTAACTTTTATATTTTTTGATAAAATGTTTTGAAACTCATTATATAAAGATATATAAGATGTGTAGATAAGATGACATGGTCAAATTTGCATGAACTCACGCGCATGCACGTGCGCTTTGCTCTGATTGGCTGAAACAGAAATCTTAATATCTTTTTTGTTTTATGATGGAATGCTTTGAAATTTATAACATAGACATGCATTAGGCTGTACTACAATATGATATATAAAATTTTTCATCAAATCACGCGCATGCACGTGCGCTGCAATCTGATTGGCTGAAACTTTAAATGAGTATAACTCCCTTGGTTTTCAACCAAACAGCATGAGATTTAGAACATAGACAGACATAAAGAACTCCTACAAGATGGTATGGTCACCATTCACATGCACGCACGTGCGTGCACATGTGCTTTGCTCTGATTGGCTGAAACAAAAATCTCAATATCTTTTTTGTTTTTTTACAAAATGCTTTGAAATTTAAAACATAGGCATACTTTAAGATGTCCTACAATATGATATATAATAATTGTCATGAAAACACGTGCATGCACGTGCTCTGCAATCTGATTGGCTTAAACTTTAAATGGCTATAACTCCCTTGTTTTTCAACCAAACATGATGGGATTAAGAACATAGACAGACATAATGGACACCTAAAAAAAGGTATGGTCATCATGCACGTGCGTGCACGTGCAATGAGTAAAATGTGTAGACAAGATGATATCGTCATTACGCTCTTGCAATCACATGCGCACGCCTGCATTGCTTAAATTTGAAATACTTGGTATACTTTTGGGAAATCTTTGTTTACGTCTTAAATGCATAGATTTTGCCTTCTTTGATGAAACTTACAGGGAATATATGGCACGAGAAGGGAGTTGGGGAGCGTTTGGGGAACATCTGTAACGGTTCCCGTTACAATTAGCACTAGTTAATATTGGATTCCTCCACTTTCATCGGAGGACAACAAACAAGCAAGCTCAGTTAGTTGCACCTCTTCCCGAAGTATCCGTTTAATGCATTAACAAATCAGTTCTCTAATGATTTGATGAAAACGAAAGTAAAACCAATGTAAAATTGACAGAATTAAACTTCAAAATCTGTAATTATAAACCAATGTTTATGCTGTAGAATTTAATACATAAGTAAAATACTGTCAATATACTAAACAAAAGACCTGAAATGGACATTTTGTAATAAATTCAATACAACTTCATGTATATGCTTTGCTGATCCGATGAGAACCAGTCAAATTTCTGCTACCAAAGATTTTTTTAATTGTTTGGAACGGCTAACGAAGCTGCTATAAATAAATGAGCATATTTGATCTTCCTGTTTTGAGTTGAATTTAAATTTACAGATTTATAATAATTTCAACTTTATTATCTATTTGAGGTTTGGGAATGATAGCGAGCTGACTAAATACAAGTAAAATGATTAGGGATGTCAAATCGGTCAATTTTTGATATTCGATTACTCGGACGTTTTTCCGATCGAGTACCCGGGTACTCGGTAAAAGTGTAAATAAATATGAACAAGTTAATTGATAACTGTAAAACATTGTAAACTCTTTTAGAAATAAAACCGATGGGAGGTTACCTGCAAATGCGTTGTAACAATTATGACCACTTTGTACCCGCCGAAATTTAATCTAACATTTTTTTAAGTTCAATTTATTTATCAGATAAATGCGAGAAATAAAATCATATATGGTTCACAGTGTTTTTGTTTTAAGAAATAATCTGTTTTGTAATTGTAAGGTAACTCTTCGCTGCCTTTGACATCCAAGTGATAAGTTGTATGAGCTACATGTACGGTATAAACTTGATCAAGTTATCCTATAACAGAGCGGATTTACGATCTTCATACACTTTTTGATCCTAGATTTCATAGAATTACGATACGTAATGTTGTAGTTTGGAGCAACGATGGACATTGGATTTTTAAAGCATTTGCCTTCAACAATTTGCATTAATTGGCATGTAATCAAACGCATCCAAATCAACAATCGCACGTGCAATATCGTCTGTCTCTTTCCCGAGTATTTGCGGCTTCTTGGAGAATTGACAAAATTATTTAATTCATTTAAATATAATGGACCTTAAACGATGTTCAATAAAACAAATAATTAAAGCAAACTAAATATAAGGGGAGAAGACAGTCGAAGGTGATAAAAGCCAGGTAGGTAGCAGGTGCCTGGTCACGGTAATTACTGTATAAACACTCCCACAGGCTATAACGGTCATTTAGAGGTGCAGGAAACCCTAATTACTGTATGTACAAGTGCAATGAAAATTTTACGTTTTAAAACCGATGTTTTAATGCATTAATAAATAAGCTTAGAAATATTTAAGAATATACATCCGTGTAACTGAGTACCGATTTTAGTATTCGATACTCGGACGTTCGATCGAGTACCCGGTTAACCGGGTACTCGTTGACATCCCTAAAAATGATAGATAATTATTTATAATAATTTCAATTTTTTTTAGCTCACCTGAGCCGAAGGCTCAAGTGAGCTTTTCTGATCAAAATTTGTCCGTTGTCTGTCGTTGTTGTCGTCGTTGTCGTTGTCGTAAACTTTTCACATTTTCAACTTCTACTCAAGAACCACTGGGCCAATTTCAACCAAACTTGGCACAAAGTATCCTTAGGTAAAGGGAATTCAAGTTTGTTCAAATGAAGGGCCACGCCCTTTTCCAAGGGGAGATAATCATGAATTTGTAAAAATTAATGGCATTTTTAAAAAATCTTCTTCTCCAGAACCCCTGGGACAGGAAAGATGAAACTCATGTGGAAGCATCCTCAGGTAGTGTAGATTCAAGTTTGTTCAAATCATGACCACCGGGGCAAGGGTGGGGCCAAAATGGCCGACCCAAGTTTTACATAGGAATATATAGGAAAAATCTTTTAAAATCCTCTTCTCCAGAACCACTAGGCCAGAAAAGATGAAACTTGTAGATTCAAGTTTGTTCAAATCATGACCCCCGGGGCAAGGATGGGGCCAAAATGGCCGACCCAAGTTTTACATAGGAATATATAAGAAAATTCTTTAAAAATCTTCTTCTCAAGAACCACTGGGCCAGGAAAGATGAAACTCATGTGGAATCATCCTCAGGTAGTGTAGATTCAAGTTTGTCCAAATCATGACCCCCGGGGCAAGGGTGGGGCCAAAATGGCCGACCCAAGTTTTACATAGGAATATATACGAAAAATCTTTAAAAATCTTCTTCTCCAGAACCACTGGGCCAGGAAAGATGAATCTCATGTGGAATCATCCTCAGGTAGTGTAGATTCAAGTTTGTTCAAATCATGACCCCCGGGGCAAGGGTGGGGCCAAAATGGCCGACCCAAGTTTTACAAAGGAATATATTGAAAAAAACTTTTAAAATCTTCTTCTCCAGACCCACTGGGCCAGGAAAGATGAATCTCTTGTGGAATCATCCTCAGGTAGTGTAGATTCAAGTTTGTTCAAATCATGACCCCCTGAGCAAGGGTGGGACCAAAATGGCCGACCCAAGTTTTACATAGGAATATATAGGAAATATCTTTAAAAATCCTTCTCAATTATCACTGGGCCAGGAAAGATGAAACTTACGTGGAATCATCCTCAGGTAGTGTAGATTCAAATCATGACCTCCGGCCCTGGGGATAGGGTGGGGCCAAAATGGCCGACTCAAGTTTTACATAGGGATATGTAGGAAAACCTTTTAAAATCTGCTTTTCAAGTATTTCAAAGCTATGATAAGTGATATTTATGTGGAATCATCCTCAGGTAGTGTAGATTCTAGTTTGTTGAAATGATGAACGCCTGGAAGGGGGGGGTAGTAAATTCAAGCCCGATGTGCTCAGGTGAGCGCTGTGGCCCCTGGGCCTCTTGTTATCTATTTGATGTTTGGGAATGATAGCTCGCACAGCAAGCTCAATAGACAAACGTGTACGAACGGAGGTAATTCGGGTTGAAATCAGATTTTTTTGGGTATTTCCAATTTTGTCGGAAACTTCTGAAAGTTCAGAATCTCGACCTCGATGCCTTTAAAGTGATTTATTGTTATTCTGTTCTTCTTTTTTAATGAATTGAGGATAGACAGTGTTAGTAAAATCTGTGTGAAGGTTTTTGATAGTAAATAACTGCACTTGCCCGACCGGTCGCAACGCAGAACATATTTTCTTTTATTGAAAGACTCTATCAAAGACATACTTTTTTGTGCATGTATGAACTTTCATGCTAGATTTTTTTGCAAAAATTTTTTGAAAAACTGTATATACCAATAGCGTATAAGTAGCTGACCACTCTTTAGATTTAGTTACATCTTTAAAGAAGCTAAAAGCAGGTGATACATGCGTTCCTTGGAACACTCTAGTTTAACGACTTTATATATATAGTAAGCGCATGTTTGCCTATTATTCTCCGTTTAATGCAATTGCAAATTTCCTTTGATAATCTAGTGTCAAAACGAGATTGATAGGCAAACATGGGCTCATGATTTAAAAGAGAAAATTATGTTTCTTTGTTGTAAGGGCTGTGACATGTTGAACATTATATTACCCCACATATAATTCTTACCCCAGGTAACTCTGTGAATACTTTATTGCCGTCATGTGATTTGTAAGGCAGCATGTTTTCTGCTAACTAGGACGCTGTGCTTCAACATATTGAATTGTCAGGCATCAATTCAAAATATTCTTACCTTATACGCACGTGCTGATATTGTCCCTGGGTTAATTGCATTTCGAAACCTTTGTTAATAGTGTAGTTGTGCCATACAGAATGAAGGGGGAGATAGGAAAGAGTAATCACATACTGTATACAGGGAAATTTTCGGCCCCGTTTTATTTTCGCCCCTTTCGCCCTATTATCATTTGGGCGAATTTAAAACGGGGCGAATTCAAAGAATACAGTATAATTTCTTAAACAAAACTATGACTGGGCGAATTTAAAACGGGGCAATATTGTTTGCAAGTGTGAAAGGGCGAAAGTTAGACGGGGCGAAAATAACCCTGTATATAGTATTATTCTGCCCCGCCATGAATATGGCTTAGGCATATAGTGTTTGTCATGTCCGCCTTCCTCCTTTTGTCCTTCCGTCTGTCCTTACATCGCCCCTTGCGTTTTGTTCAAAGCTAGATTTCAAAGAAATGTTTCAAGATATTTTCATAAAACGTCATATTCTGATAGATACTGATGAGAGCTATACAATTGCATTAACATTTTTTTTACCATGACCTTTTCTTTGACCTTGACTTCACTTTTTTTTGAATTAGTGTTTAGCTCAGTTTTAAAGATACCATTCAAGAAAGTGTAATCAAACTTCATATGTTGATACATACTGATGTAAGCTATTCAAATGCATCAACATTTTTTTAACATGATCCTTCCTTTGATCTTGACCTCACTTGTCTTAAGTTAGTGTGAAGCTCAGATTTAAATAAATCATTCAAGATATTTTTAGCTCTTCTGAGGCAAAGGCTCAAAGAGCTAATGCTATGGCCATTTGTGCGGTAGGAGTCGTGCGGTGTGCGTTAACATTTTAGAATATGGGCTATAACTCAAGAACCCCTTGGCCAATTATTGTCAAATTTGTCACAGGGTATCCTTGGCCCAAGGGCTACCATTTGTACTAAAATTAGGGGTAGGACCCTAAAACAAGGGGAGATAATCACGCAAATAAAACCAAAAGAACTGGTTGCTAAAAATTCTTCTCCTCCAGAACCACTGGGCAGATTTTCACTAAACTTACATACAAGAATTGCAATATGTTGAAGATTAAAAATTGTTCAAGGCATGACCCTGGGGCAAAGGGCGTGGTCTTAAGGTGACTTCAAAGTTGACCAAAATTTACACTTATTAAAAATGTTGATATTTTGCTTACTATAAAGACTAGGATCATTAAATCTCGTAAGTTGATGCATCTCAGGACTTGACATCATGTTAATACAAAAGTAGGTTACGGTGACCTACTTTCTAAATTTTAAGGGCTTTTGTTTTCAAATTGATTTGGAGGCATATTTTGGACACTTTAAGGCCTATGATCATAAAACTTCAGTTGGTGCATCTTGGGTCCACAAACAACATCAACTTATAAGTGGGTCATCGTGACCTACTTTTTGAATTTATGGCTAATCTTTTTTTTAAAAAATTTAATCCCATTATTTCAGACACCGAGAGGTTTAGAATCACTAAATCTTGTAAGTTGATGCATCTAGAGGCCTTAAATCATATTTATCAAAAAGTAGGTCACTGTGACCTACTTTTTGAACTTTGCAGGCATTTGTTTTCCAATTGTTTAAAGGCATATTTTGAATACTATTAGACCTATGATCATTAAGTTTTGTCAGTTGGTGCATCTTTGCTCTTCAGAAAATGTTGACCAAAAAGTAGGTCACTGTGACCTACTTTCGACATTTTATGGCTAGATTTATGCATCTCGGGTACTAATTGGCTTAGATTCATTAAAATTTGTCAGGGTTAGGGTTAGGGTAAGTTGATGCATCTTGGGTTTTCGAAGATTAACGACCAAAAAGTAGGTCACGGTGACCTACTTTTGACATTTTATGGCTATATTTTAGTATCTCAGGTACTTATTGGCTTAGAATCAGACCAAAAAGTAGGTCACAGTGACCTTTTTTTTTGACATTTTATGGCTAGTTTTATGTATCTCAGGTACTAATTGGTTTAGAATCATCAAATTTTGTCATTTAGGTTTTCATCATCTTCGGTTTTCGGAGCATGTTGACCAAAAAGTAGGTCACGGTGACTCACTTTTGAATTTCTGGGTTACTAATTGGCTTAGAATCATTAAAAATTTGTCAGTAGATGCATCTTGGGTTTTCGGAGAATGTCGACTAAAAAGTAGGTCATAAAGTAGGTCACAGTGACCTATTTTTATTATGCGCCCGGATCGATAGATCCCGGGCGTATATTGTTTTTGTCCTGTCTGTTTGTCTGTTTGTCTGTTTGTCTGTTTATCTGTTTGTCTGTTTGTCTGTTGTCAACTTTAACCTTGGCCATAACTTTTGAACAATAAGAGATAGAGACTTCATATTTGGTATGCATACTCCACTAATAAAGTCCTTTCAAATGACATCAAGGTCAATGACCTTGTGACCTTGACTGTGACCTATATGCTAAAAATAGCTTTTCCCACTGTTTGTCATAACTTTTTAACCATAGGAGATAGGGACTTCATATTTGGTATGCATACTCCACTAATAAAGCCCTTTCAGTTGACAACAAGGTCAATGATCTTGTGACCTTGACTGTGACCTATATGCTAAAAATAGCTTTTTGCAATTTTTGCCATAACTTTTGAACCATAGGAGATAGGATCTTCATATTTGGGATGCATACTCCACTGATTAAGTTTTTTCAAATGACACCATGGTCAATGACCTTGACTGTGACCTATATGCTAAAAATAGCTTTTTACACTTTTTGCCTTAACTTTTAAACCATGGGAGATAGGGACTTCATATTTGGGATGCATACTCCACTGATTAAGTTCTTTCAAATGACACCACGGTCAATGACCTTGTGACCTTGACTGTGACCAATATGCTAAGAATAGATTTTTTGAACTTTGTTGCCGCCGGGCGCATAGTGTTTCACAAACACATCTTGTTGTTATTTCTTTTAGCTATATTTAGGTATTTCTGGTACTTATTGGTTTAGTATCATCAAACTTTGTTATTTGATGCACCTTGGGTTCTCGGAGAATGATGATCAAAATATAGGTCACGGTGACCTACTTGGGACATTTATGGCTATATTAATAATACTTTATTTATAGAAGCTAACCCGATTAGTGCAAGCACTAGTCTTCCTCAGGGTCTTCTTTATAACATATATACAATGTTTTATACAATAAAGACAATAATTACACACATGAACAATAAAATATAAACACTTTGTTACAACAAAATAAATTAAATTTTGACATTTCATTGAAAAGAAAGGAAAACATAAATTTTATGTAGAACCAGTACATTTCATAAGTAAAAAATTTT